>NC_133379.1:28180716-28218755 GCF_049309525.1 Garra rufa
CCCAAAAATGAAAAATGTTTATCTGCTTACCCCCAATGCATCCAAGATGTAGGTTACTTTGTTTCCTCATAAAAACACAAACGAAGATTTTTAACGAAAACCGGTGCAGTCTGCCAGCCTTATCATTGACCTGGATGGGCACCAGACCTTTAAAAGTAAACAAAAACATGCACAGACAAATCCAAATTACACCCCGCGGCTCGTGATGATACATTGATGTCCTAAGACACGAAACGATCGGTTTTTGTGAGAAACTGAACAGTATTTATATCATTTTTTACCTTTGATACACAGCCACGTCCATCTGTCATGTGCACGAGTTTGGCATCAGTTACGTCACATGAGCACGCGCTCTGGCGTAGAATACGCAAACGCCGGAAGCGATCTGTCGCATGTATACGACACTCATTGTTTACACAGTGCACAGAGATTGTGTGTACAGCGGCTATTCAAAATGGTAATTACTTGCGCGTATCCTGATTGTTTAAACCGATTTAAAGCTAAAAGATTACGTTAGTTTGCGCAAACTCATCCGGGACTTTTCACTGATTTCCCCTCACGACGTTTGCGTATTCTACGCCAGAGCGCGTGCTAATGTGACGTGACTGATGCACATGACAGATGGACGTGGCTGTGTATCAAAGGTAAAAATTGATATAAATACGGTTCAGTTTCTCACAAAAACCGATCGTTTCGTGTCTTATGACATCAATGTATTATCACGAGCCGCGGGGTGTAATTTGGATTTGTCTGTGCATGTTTTTGTTTACTTTTAAAGGTCTGGTGCCCATCCACATCAATGATAAGGCTGGCAGACTGCACCGGTTTTCGTTAAAAATCTTCATTTGTGTTTTTATGAGGAAACAAAGTAACCTACATCTTGGATGCATTTGGGGTAAGCAGATAAACATCAAATTTTCATTTTTGGGTGAACTATCCCTTTAAGACTGGTTTTGTGGTCCAGGGTCACATTTGAAAAAGTAATATGTATAAGTAATATGTTCTTGTAAATTAAAAAGTAATGTGTTACTTTACTAGTTACTTGAAAAAACTAACTCGCATTACCCCCAACACTGGGCCTAAGAATAAATAAATTTTCATTTTGGGGTGAACTATTGCTTTAAAAAGATAATATGACATTCAAACTATGAAATACATTGGCATAAACTGCTAACATCCACACTAAGCTTGATAAAGAATAAAGCAAAAGATGTTCCCTTTTGTAAAGCAATTCCATTCACTAAAAGGTCAGCCAAGCTATAGTAATAGCCCATTTATCACACACCTCATGACTGACACAGTAATTGCAGCAGGCCTGAGAGAGAAAGAGCAGCTCGGTCAGCATCTCAATGAAGTGTCAAGCTGTTTGGCCCAACCAGTTTGCGAGATTTAGATGGACTTTATGGATTTATGTCTGTAATGGCTTCCAATTAGCTACAGGAGGTTTAACCGTTTTAGAATTTAGAATGGTTTTCTAATAACTATTAGCATTTTTCAATCTGCGTAGTAGACGAGAAGGTTTAAACAGGTAGCTTCTTCTGTTGGATGGGAATGAGTGTGAACGCATCCAACAGTTCATAAAAGGAGTCAAAATGTTTCCATAAGATTGCGCTGTGTTCAGTGTACCATCTCTTCTTTGTGTAACACAGTGGGTTGACAGTTGCATGCCAAACATGTCAACAAAAGATAAGGCCCAGGATAAATCTTCGGTAACCATGCGACAGACAGATCTGAGAGGTAAAGCGTTCCTCAACGTGTGTGCCATCAGAGGAAACACGCCAGGAAGAGTACACAAAGTCCTGCTTTTGTCACCTGAGCGCGGCTGTTTATTCAGAAACCCATCCCCTTGTTTGAGTTTCACGGATGTGGAATGTAGCCGCTAACAACTCTTTCCCATATTCAGTCTATGTTTGGTATCAGTTTCTGGGATGGGAGCCAAAGGTTTGCCTTTTATGGTTCTGTAAAAAAGCAAATGCAAGATTCTGGCATGTCAGGAGGATTGTAAAGCTCTCAAGATAAAGGATGGGCCAGGCTTTGTGAATCCAACCAGATTCACTGATTCAGGCTGATGTGAAGAGACACTTTTGACATATTTAGATATTTGATTTAATTAATAAGCATATATTATCGTTTTACAATTTATGAGTGACTAAGAATAAAGCGAAACCACAAAATGTCTTCAGCTAAGTGTCTCTTCGCTAAGGGTTGTTTTGGGAGAAAGTTGAAGTGAGCAGTGACTGCCACCTAGTGTATTGTATTTGTCATTGCATGGAAACATATTCAACATTCAAAGTGACTAATCGTTTATACGTCAAACCTATGTACTCTTATTAAAGTCTGTAAAATAGGGCCCAATGTACTGTGTTTAGAAGAATGAATTGCCATGTTGATTTACAGGTGTATTTTGAATTATGCATTGGTAGCTAGAATGCTACAGCGTAGAAATAAACAACAAATAAAATATGTAAACATAATATATATAAACAGTGGCTAACAATTAATTTAAGGTGGTGCAATGCATTTATTATCTGTCTTTACTCTTTAAATTTACTTGAATTTATTTTAAATTGAAGACGGCACAGAATGTATGTTTATATACTATAATAGTATTTAGCACATTTTGTAATTCGCTTTTATTTGTATTCATTTATTTTAATTTTGTTTTTATCATTAAACTTAAATTTTCATTTCAGTCTGTCATTTTTGTGCTACGTTTTTTATTAGTTTTATTTTTCGTCTTTTTATAGCTTTTCTATTTCCTTTTTTTTCAGTTTTATCTAATATTTAATCTAATAATTTATCTAATAATTAAATTTTCATTTAATATTTTATTTCATTATGATTTATAAAGGTTTTAGTTTTTTTAAATCTAAAAAACCAATTGTTCATGCTACATCTTTTATTAGTCATTTTATATAGCTTTCCTGTTTCCATTAATTTAAGTTAGTTGCCAAGGTATCATTTCTAGTTTTGATCATTTTAATGTTTTTACGTTATTTTATTTTATTTTTTTGTCGATAATGATTTTTAAAGGTTTTAGTTTTTTAGTAATTTTTTAATTAGTCGTATTATATATTTCCAGTATTTCAATTTTAGTATTTATTTTAAAGTTTTTATTTTTATTTTTTTATTTTTTTCCCATTATTTCAGTTGTAGATGTAGTGATTTTAGTACTTTGACTTTGGTCAAAGTTAAATATTTTTCATCTAATATTTTATTATTTTATTTTAATTTATTAGTTTTTTATTTATTTTACCAATAATGATTTTTTAAAGGTTTTAGTTTAGTAATTTTTTTGTGCTATATTTTTTTATTACTCGTTTTATATAGCTTCCCTGTTTCTATTATTTCCGTTTTAGTGATTTTAGTACTTCGACTTATTTTAAGTTAGTTGCCACGGTATCATTTCTAGTTTTGATCATTCTAATTTGTTTTTATGTTTTACGTTTTTCATCTAATTTTATTTTATTTTACCGTTAATGATTTTGAAAGGTTTTAGTTTTTTAGTAATTTCTTTATTAGTCGTATTATATAGCTTTCCTATTTCCAGTATTTCAGTTTTAGTGATTTTAGTATTTCAACTTTAACTTATTTGAAGTTTTAATCATTCTAATACATTTTAAAGTTTTACATTTTTCATCTAATATTTGATTTATTTTTTTATTTTTTTATTTGACCAATAATGATTTTAAAAGATTTTACATTTTTTGTATTTTTATTTTTGTGATACATTTCTTTTTATTTCCATTATTTCAGTTTTAGTTGTAGTGATTTTA
The DNA here is from genome assembly GCF_049309525.1 of Garra rufa. NCBI lineage: Eukaryota > Metazoa > Chordata > Actinopteri > Cypriniformes > Cyprinidae > Garra > Garra rufa. Next base: position 28,184,493 of record NC_133379.1, read on the forward strand.
GTACTTTCAGCTAATATTTTATTATTTTATTTTATTCTATTTATTTTACCAATTTTTTTATAGATTTTTTTAAGGTTGTAGTTTACTAATTTTCTGTGCTATGATTTTTATTAGTCGTTTTATATAGCTTCCCTACTTCTATTATTTCAATTTTTGTGATTTTAGTATTTCGACTTAAATTTATTTTAAGTTAGTTGCCAAGGTATCATTTCTAATTGTAATAATTTTAATACGTTTTTAAGTTTTATGGGTTTTTTTATCTAATATTTTATTTTATTTAACCGATAATGATTTTTGAATATTTTAGTTTTTTATAATTTATTTGTGCTACATTTTTTTATTAGTCGTTTATATAGCTTTCCTCTTTCCATTATTTAGTTTCAGTTTTAGTGATTTTAGTATTTCAACTTCAATTTATTTTCAGTTAGTGGCCAAGGTATCATGTCTAATTGTAATCATTCTAATACATTTTTTTTTCAAGTTTTACGTTTTTTTATGTATTTTAAATTTCATTTTATTTTATCAAAAGAATATAAAACTATTTCCTATTTCCATTATTTCAGTTTTAGTTATAGTGATTTTAATAGCTAAGGCAGCATTTTTAAGTTTAATTATTTTAATGCGTTTCTAAATTTTACGTTTTTCATCTAATATTTATTAATTTACTTATTTTATTTTATCACCGATAATGATAAAGTTTTAGTTAGCACTGCTACACATTTATAACTGTGCACATATTCAACATCTATTCAAAATTAAAATATATATATATTTCTAAATTATATTGGTAAAAATAAACGTTTGATATTAGCGATTTAAATTACGTTTTTGCTAATGAGAAAAGATCACCAATATTCAGCAGAATTGTCAACAAAAATGTGGTTGGTCGCGTTTACTTTGGCTGTGTTTCAAAACCTAGTGATACACCCACATAGACAGCATTTTGGGTCAATGGGAACTCGCCCAAAAAGATGCTCGCTCAAAACTGTTGTAGTAGTCAACTAACTAGTGACACACAGCCTTGAGTTCAGTGGCAGTGTATCACATGTATCGGTTCTCGGCGCATGTGAAGTAGATATCAAACCCACTCTGCTGAAGTGCTGCGTGTCGAACAACTTTGATTGCCAACATTGATTTCTCTGGTTTTATTTCGTCCCATTCTCGTTGGAGACATTATTTGTTTTGTTAACATTAGTTGAAATAAAATGACTGAGCAATCGGCCCTGCTTCTGCGAAAACAGCTAGCAGGTAGGTGGCTAACTGTTAGCGTGAATAGTACAAAATAATATCATACTAACTATTTTTATCCACACCATTTGATTTCTTTAACTAAAGTATATAGTGTTTAACAGTGTTTGTGTAAGAACTTACACGCTTCGTATTTCCACTTGTAAAGTAATAAGGTCAGAAGGCTTTGCTAGCATGCTAGCGCCTAATAAGTTGGGAGGTATAAACATGTTGGCCACAAAGCTTATACCTTTTATTTTAAGAAAACAAACCATTTTTTAAACAAGCTATTTTAGATATTTGTAAACAATAGCAATGAGTGTAAAAACGAAGTTTACCGGTTAGAGTATCAGCTGACACGTGTTAGTATGCAGTGAGCAAATTATGAAACAAAAAAGCTAATTATTTAAGCTTTTAATATAATCACATGCATATAAGTACATAACGATCTTTGGTCTTTATACCTGCATATTAAAATCAATCGATTTTAATACATCAAGTAATCAAAATACACAATAGATATAGCTTTTATTTATTTATTTATTTTTTTAAATAATATAAGTTGGTTTTCTTACAGAGCTCAACAAAAACCCAGTGGAAGGTTTTTCTGCAGGTCTTATTGATGATGATGATATCTACCAGTGGGAGGTTGTCGTGATTGGCCCTCAAGACACACTGTTGTAAGTTAACCAATCCTGTTACCAGCCATGTGGTGTTTGGGTTAAGCTGAAAGATTGGCCAGTTGACTTATCTAGTCTTCAAACTAAACCATTTGCTCATATTTCTGTTTTTGATTTACAGTGAAGGTGGATTTTTTAAGGCACATCTCAATTTCCCTCATGATTATCCACTTCGGCCTCCCAAGATGAAGTTTGTTACAGAGATCTGGCATCCTAATGGTGAGTGCATGCTGGCGAAATCGTTGTCCCTGTAGTGGCAGACATTGATGTAATTCTTCATCTCTTAACTAGTCGCAAAGAACGGAGATGTGTGCATTTCCATCCTACATGAGCCTGGAGAGGACAAATTTGGCTATGAGAAACCTGAGGAGCGTTGGCTGCCCATCCACACTGTAGAGACCATCATGATTAGTGTGATCTCCATGTTAGCTGACCCCAACGGAGACTCGCCCGCCAACGTGGACGCAGCTGTAAGTTTACTGATTTTTGATGATTTGATGAAGTTGGCATGCAATCAAAATTAACATCCATTTGTGATCAGATTGTACAGTAAAAGTTATTCCCATATTTTAGTGGTTGAGAGCTATGGAAGCCTGTTTACACCACTGAATAAAAAATGAGAAAAAGGTAATGGTCAGTTTGTATCTCACAACTTTTTTTTTTTTAAATGTCTCGCAATTATAATTTCCCCTCCTTAGAATTGAGATATAAACTCGCAATTCTGACTTGTTTTTTCTCAGTATTGCGTGATATAAATTCAAAATTGTGAGATGCAAACCCGCAATTGCGAGTTATAAAATCAAAATTGTGAGATATTGTTGTGAACTTTTCTCAGAGACCAGGAGACGTTTTGGATATCTTGAAGCAGAAGTTTCTCTTTATTGAGATCCTAGCTGTTCGTTCGCTGCAGTCATCAAAAGTCGTCTGACTAATGTCAGATACAATACAGTTTAAATATATTTCCAGGGGGAGGATTACATAGAGGTGGCGTCAATCTAAACAAAGCATGCAAATGCAGTACAGGAATCAGCCCGTTACCAGAGTTCCCCAGCCCTGATCTCATTATCATAACAGTGTCATTCATAGGCATAGGTGCTAATCCAATCAGTCTGACAGTATTGCCCATACCTTCACATTATCATAGAGACAAAGGCATCGCTGTAGCTTGAGAACAAAAGGTTAATGTCTCAGACACCTGGGCTGCCTGATTTGATCTTCTTAGAATGTCATCATCTGTACCTTTAGAAGCTAAATAGAATATACTTCACTTTAGATTTTCCTGTGAAGCTTTGTCAGAACATATGATCAACATTTCTTAAATTTGTAATCCTACAATCCCCTCTTTGAGAGTTCTAATAACTCTCACATAAAACAAATTTAAACCTCCATAAGTCCATTCTGTAGCCTATGTTGGTTAACATAAGCCCCATCTTGCAGTCATGTAACTTGTAAAAGTTACAGGCACATATAACATTATCCTGTGTCTTGTCCTAGATTTACTTAGGTGTAATAGTTCTTTTCAGAACCATAATTGTTGACACGTGCGACAATGGGATGGTAAAATGTCGTACAAACTACATGATGTCACAGAAAATCATGTAGCATAAGAGTGGAAGTCTTGAAGTCTATGGCGCCTGAATAGCTGTGAAGTCTGTTTTCTGTAGTCTGTTTCCCACGTAGATTCACTCAGATGACTCTTTGTCCTCATGAAGCTTGTTCATGGATGTCTGAAGTAATGCTTCACACCAGGGTTTCGCGTATGAAGATGACTTGGTATATACACCTGAAGCACAAGAAAACAAAGAAACAGCAGACCAGCAGTATTCATGCATAGACGTTTTTAGACTTTTGTTGATCGTATAGTGGTTTTAATTATTACATTAAAATTCTAGTGATCGTATAGTGTTTTTTTTTCTTAACCTAATCTTAATTTGACACCTATAGACCAGTGAGGTGGGGATTAAAAGTACTAAAGGGGAAAAACCTATCAGGAAATGTTCACCGCAGGATTGGCCCCCGAGGCTTATTGCACTTCGGTTCTTTCCTGGGCTCCTCACTGGTTTGTGTGTCCTAATCTGTCCCTTTAAGTGTTGTGCACACTGTATAGTGTGAGACATAAGTTCCTAAAGCAGAACAAAAATACATGTATTTCCAAAACAATGCAATCACTACATTTCAGTCCTCTAATTAAACATCAGTCCTGGTAGACATCATAACAGAGGATGGGTTACTGAATAAAATATTCTGGTATGGCTGAGTGTTCTTAACCAAGTGTCCCCAAGTTTGGGGGGAGTGATATTCAACTTCCCTTTGTTGTGTTAACAAAGAGTCTTTCATCTTTGTTGTAGATTACTGGGGTAATTAAGAATTCACAGCCTTAGCAGTTAGCACCTCAGCAAGCTGCCCAGTGAGTTTGGTGTAGTGGGGAGGTGCTGTTTTAGCATTGCTAGCAGACTGTGTAAAAGCTGATTTACATTGTTCATTTCTTTTACGTATTTTTTGTTTTTCCTGCATTCTTTCATCAAGTGTCCAGGTTTTCCGCAGTAATGACAACTACCCTCTCTCTTAGGACATTTATTTTCCTGTCGGTTCTCTGTTTTCAACTTAAAGGAAGCTGCTGCAATCTTTACTCTGGCTTTAACATCAGAGTTTCTTTCCCAAATAGCTAACCTGTCCAAGTTGCTTTGCAGGGTTCTATTGGACCATGTGAGATCTAAGAAAGGCAGTGCATTTCTATATTCTGTTAAAAGACCATCAAACCATGTACGAGCTAGTGGTCCTTTATCATCTAGCACCTTCTCTGGAGTGTCAGCTATTCCACTGTATGCTGCAGCTGACTGACAAAACCTTTCAGTGTACTCACTTACAGTTTCATCCTTCTTTTGCACACAGTTAGTGATTCTGGACCAGTCTGTTTTGGGTCCTATGATATTCTTTAGAATTTTTAAAACACCTTCTCTCAAATCGCCTTTATTGGCATGTTGTAGTTCAGAAGTAACAGCAGACTCAAAACTGTTGAATTCAGATTCAGTTAGAATTTGTGACATCAGCTGTGTGACTTCTGCTAACGACATGTCATAAAGACGCATTTTGCTGTTCAATGCTCTTCTGAATTCAGAAAAACCTGTGCGTGCTGAAGGTAAGCTCTGGGACAATCTCTCTATGTCTTTAGGTCCAAGCATTCTTGCAATTGCTTGTACCTGAACAACAGAAGAGTTGGGAGGAACATTTTCAATTCCCTGAGATCTTCTCCTAGCACCACAAACCTTCACTGAATTTACTGCATTTTCCTCCATCGTTATAGTATTGCTACTGTCTTGTCTACATGAAGACTGTAAGTCAGGATAGCTTTCATCTGACTGTTGGTCTTTTGAATCAATTTTGGTTGAAGCCTGGTTATAGCCCACCTTTTTAGTGAAACGGGACAATCTATTGTGCAGCTGTTGGTTTTGTTCTTTCAACTTAGTGATACACTGAGCCTGTTCTTGTGCTAACGATAGTGTAAATTCTCTGTGGCAGCAGATAATGCCTTTTAGGTTTTTCTTTCGGATACATGTTCCGAGTACCTTTTTGCATTCTTCAATTGACCAAACTTTATCTGGATCAATACCAAATTTCTTTGTCAAATCAAATTTTACTGACTCAGTCACTATTGAGTCCATATGCTCTCCTAACAATGATTTAAACTCATCGTCTGTCCATAATGGCGTAGCTAGTCCACCTTTCTCTGTGGTTGGAATTAGCCTAGCATTCTTTCTAACCATTTTTCAAGTTTGCTTTGCTACCACGCAATCACAACACTAAAACTTCTCTGATCAACAGAGGGTACGCTTGTTAACACAGATCAACTATTGTTAACCTTCCCTGAACTAACAGAGGACAACACAAACTACTAGCACTTAATGCTAAACTTCTCTGCCAAAACAGTGGATAACAAATTTTAGCACTTTAATGCTAAACTTCCCTGCTTAAAACAGAGGATAACAGATATTAGCACGTAATGCTAAACTTCCCTGGGTGAACAGAGGATAAACAATTCTTCCCTGCCAGAAAAACAGAGGGTGAACAAATATTAACGTAATGTTAATCTTCCCTGAGTGAACAGAGGGTAACTTTTCATCTCTAAAAGAACACCTTTAGAGGATAACTTAGTTAACTAAACCCTACAGCTGTCTGTTAACTCTTCTCTGACGGCGCAGAGGATAACTATATGTACTGGTCTTTAGCGGTTCTTTTGGATAGAGTAGCACTCACCAACCCTTGGTTGTAAAGGAAGATTCATGGAAACCTTTGTTCAGCTGGAAGTTTCGCTCTGGATTCCAAAAGATGCAGTCTTGAAAGCAGATGTTCTGTTGAGCTTGCTGTTTTCAATCTGGATTCAGGTGAAGGAGCTGGAACTCTATCCGGGTCACGGCACCAAAACTGTTGTGAACTTTTCTCAGAGACCAGGAGACGTTTTGGATATCTTGAAGCAGAAGTTTCTCTTTATTGAGATCCTAGCTGTTCGTTCGCTGCAGTCATCAAAAGTCGTCTGACTAATGTCAGATACAATACAGTTTAAATATATTTCCAGGGGGAGGATTACATAGAGGTGGCGTCAATCTAAACAAAGCATGCAAATGCAGTACAGGAATCAGCCCGTTACCAGAGTTCCCCAGCCCTGATCTCATTATCATAACAGTGTCATTCATAGGCATAGGTGCTAATCCAATCAGTCTGACAGTATTGCCCATACCTTCACATTATCATAGAGACAAAGGCATCGCTGTAGCTTGAGAACAAAAGGTTAATGTCTCAGACACCTGGGCTGCCTGATTTGATCTTCTTAGAATGTCATCATCTGTACCTTTAGAAGCTAAATAGAATATACTTCACTTTAGATTTTCCTGTGAAGCTTTGTCAGAACATATGATCAACATTTCTTAAATTTGTAATCCTACAATATGAACTCACAGTTCTGACTTTTTCTTAGTATTGCATGATATAAATTCAAAATTGTGAGATATAAACCCGCAATTGTGAGTTATAAAATGGAATTTGAGATTTAATCTCAGTTCTGATTTTTTTTTTTCCACAGTATTGCATGATATAAATTCAAAATTTATTGCGTTACAATATAACTCCACAATTTTGAAAATAAATCTGAAAATAAATGTCAGAAATTACAAATATAAACTTACAATTGCAAGTTATAAAGTAAGAATAGTGGGATACAAACTCAGATTTCCAAGTTTTAATTGATTAAATTTGAACTTTCTCACAATTGTGAATTTATATTTGGCTATTTTGACTTTATAACTCACAATTACAAGTTTATATCACGCAATTCTGAAAAAAAAAGTCTGATTTGCGAGATGTAAATGCAATTGTGAGAAAAAAAAGTCCTATAATTGTGAGATAAAAAGTTGCAATTACCTTTTGGAAGTATTTTTTATTCAGTGACGAAAATGGGTTTCCATATGGAGCAAAGTTTTTTTGTTGTTGCTAATACAAATCATTTTGTGCTCCCTAGACATTTACATTTAGACGATAATTATATTGATGTATTGCATTTCTTTCAGTTTCTTTCTTTTCTGACGTTTTCTTTACTTGGTTTTAAAAATATAAAATATACCTATATAAAACTTGCTGTAACTCTTATTTATAATAAAAAATTCATTAATATTCCAAAATATTTCATAAAAATAGGAATTGTCCATTTAGATTTTATGGTGACTTTATCCTTTCATCAAAATGTACTAAATGCAATGAGTTTATTCATTTTTTTTTTTTAAGGAAATGCATGGCACATGGATACATTACCATGCATTTTTTCTAATTTCACTCCAAAATGTCAATTAATTTAAACAAAATAGGTTTTAAATGCCAGTTTATGTCCTTTTTTTCTATGAAGCAATGACTAAAGCTCTCTCAATTGTCTTGATCCAACTTGCAATTGTAAGAAAAAAGTCAGAATTGTAAGATAAAAAGTTGTGGTTTCCTTTTTAAAAGATTTTATTCAGTACCAGAAATTGGCTTCCATACAGGGCAAAGGTTTTTTGTTGTTGTTTTTTTTTTTTTTTTAATAATGGACATTGGTTAGTGGCTATTTTCATTTTGTGCTCCATATACATTTACATTTAGAAGATAATTATTAGGGATGGGCATTTCTGATCATATTTCATTTCGATTAATCCACAGGTTTGAGAAACGAGTACTCGATTAATCGGGGGTGGAGTTTAAGCAAGGGGCGGGGCGTTTGCATCACAGTATACAGTAAACATTTAAAAGAAATAACAGCATGAGGTGAAGCTGAAACGCTTTTTCTACATGACGCATTGTATATAAAATTAATCACATAGCCTAGATACATAAATATGTAAATGTTATATTGCAAATTGTATTTATCTACACAAAATGCATGTGAGCTTGAACTACGTGCCAATCATAAAGTAGTGGATGCGCTTCTCCCGTTTCTTTAAAACAACGGCAATTGAAGCCCCGCAAATTTTTAGTCAATCGATCGTCATTTTCATGCTCGATCGTCGCTGATGGGTTCGAGTAATCGATTAATCGAGTACTCATGCACATCCCTAATAATTATATTGATGTATTGCGTTCCCTTTAGTTTATTCCTTAAGTTTTCTTTACTCTCTTTTAAAAAGTTTAAATTTGTGTTTGACTTGCAGAAAGAATGGCGAGAGGATCCCAACGGAGAGTTCAAGAGAAAAGTCGCCCGCTGTGTGAGGAAAAGCCAAGAAATGGCGTTCGACTAAACGCCCCATCACCGTTTCATTTGTTTAAACATATCAGTTGCCATCTCCACATCCTGAGGTCAAAGACAGACGTTTCAGTTTCAGGATTTATTTCAGCATTGATTTTCAAACCCATGACAAGCTCATATCAATTTAATAGGTTTAACTGATATGTTGGATCAACGTTAATGTGTGGCAAAGCTTCATCGTGTGTATCGAATTCTAACCAGCCCCCTAGATATGCCAATATTACAAACTTTAATAGGCAATCACCTTTATTTCAGTCACCAGGTATTTGGGTTTGCACCATTTTAAGGATATCTGAGCAAAGCCACCGTAGAATATACTTTTTTTTTTCTCTGAATGTGTGAGTTGCAGCACGTTTCGTTAATGTCGATTACCCTCCACCCTCTAGTGTGTCTGAATTATTTATTATCTTAATTATGATGAAATGTACTGCATGACACTTGTGTTTTGACTCGCTTTTTTATCTGCCACTGAGCCATCAATTTTGAACAAAGTCTTTTATGCAATTCTGCCGTGTTTTGTGCATTTATGGTACTAGTAGAGGCTGATGGTCAGAATCGATGCTGATTTCCCTTCTCACTGACATGACAGCCCTATTCCCTTAAAAAAACAACAACAACAAAACAATACTGCAGATGTCTCTCAAAGGGCCATCTCTTTCTCTGCTGCCTTAAGTTGTTCTCCTACCGGAACGGAAAATTGTATTCAGTGATGTCAAGTCCGTCTCAACATCTAGTCAGTTTTTTGAGCTGGAATCCTCTTTTGGACAAACCAAAAAGTTAGATATTTGCATGAGAGACAGAGAATATTTTTTGTATAAATGGTAAGCTCAAAAGCTGTATTTTTCGTGTATGTAAATATGATGTATTGTACCATAGCTCTATCTGTCATTTGTTTGTGACGTTTCCCCACCACCACATGTAGTTTTGTAATCTCATTTATGGCTATTCTATTCACTCTTCTGTTTCTTGAAGGCCCCATCATGTAATTGCTCATTAAAATGTAGCATTTGTCTTACATATCTAGTGTTTGTCCTTACGTTTTCTTCGCCTTTGTCCTGTTTGTCAGTCATGTCAAAAGCAGTTACCTCAACTTCTAAAGGTGCATACGATTCTTGGCAATACATCACATCTCTCATTTGGTGTTGTGTACTAATGCAAATGTAACTTGCTCAAAAGACAGAAAATGATTTTAAGCAATAAGTTGTGCATTTTTAGTTGGTCTCAGTCATGTTTTGATTTGATCCAGTGATGTATTACTGGTGTGAAACTTACTTTTCTCCAGTTTGTGTGGTTCTTGGCTGAATATTGGTTTTTGAGCACTAAATTTGAAGGAATGTAATTTCTTCCTCCAGCAATCATTTATGCTCTTTAATAAGTTCAGATAAATAAAACGATTATTATGAACTCACTACACACCAAGCAGTGTTGTTTTTGTTAAGCGAAACTATTAAATTTTGTTTTTGTGAATTGAAATTAAATATTAGATGAAAACCTTTCAAGATATCCACCTTTTTCCTCCCCATTTGTAAATTTTATGGGTCTGGCTTACGGTCTTTTCCGCGTCCAGTGTTTATTCCTCAATGACATTTTTTCACTGACCGAGACGATAACGAAATAACTCGTTTTAAATGATAAAAACTATGACTAAAATCAATTGACATTTTCGTCAACGAATAAAAACGAGATGAAAATGTTAGGGAGGGACGATTTAGGAAGAGGTTCATTCAGAACAAATTTGCTGCGCGGTAAATATGAACGCTATCATAGCCTACTGATCTATCCTGTGGGACATAAGCTGGTATATATTTGCTGCACGTCTCATAAATCGTTAAAAAATATCTGGGAGTAAGAGAAGAGCAGACATATTGATAAATTTGACGATGCAAAAGAGAGCTCAATTCGGTCCGGTTTTCTGAGCGCCTCTTACACAGCACACTAGTAAGTTACTCTTTCGCGCCTCATGAACGGAAAAACAAAAAAACTAACAATTAGGAGAGTATAAGACGCATATCAGTACATTACATCCGTGCGTTTGGTTTCAAAGGGAAAACAGCAATATTTAGTTCCTATTGATTGCATTGATGTTAATCAAGCAACAAAAGAAAGACAGAAAATCACTCACTACTCTTGACTAAGTCACTAGTAGCCCTAATATCAAAATATCAAACCTACATAATGAGTTTGGTCATTTTAGAGAAATGTTTAATAAATGCTTTACACTGTAACTAAACCCATTAGATTTGAGTAGATTTAGTCGACTAAAACTAAAAGCAATGCAGATGACTAAAATATGACTAAAACGAAATGGCATTTTAGTCAAAAGACTATGACTAAAACTAAATCAAAATTTGCTGTCAAAATTAACACTGTCCGGCGCGTCCAGGTAATTTTAGCTGTACAAAACTGCTCATTTTGTTGCTTGATATTGCAAATTGGTGTCTTTTTGATCTATTATCTTAATCATTAGCACACTGATTTATAGTGCAAACCGTTTACTACGCGTTATTCGTCTTATCATTTTCCTATAGTGGATAATGAATTGGAAGTCTCACCCATAGACTTACTTCTGTGTTGAAGAAAAAGGTGAATAGTTTGTCCAAAAATGCTAGTTCTGTTGTCATGAGTTTCTTCTGTTGAATACCAAAGTTTTTTTGTGTGTGTTTTTATCCATACTATTGAAGTCAATGGCTACCGTTAACAGCTTGGTTACCAACCATTTTCATAAAATCTTCTTTTGTGCTTAAAGGATTAGTTCACTTCCAGAACTTCCAGAACTTATCCCTTGTCATCCAAGATGTTCATGTCTTTCTTTCTTCAGTCGTAAAAAAAAGTTTTTTGAGGCAAACATTTCAGGATTTCTGTCTATATAATGGGTATGGTGACCCCAAGTTTGAACTTCCAAAATGCCCCAGTCGAGGAAGAAGGGTCTAGTGAATTGATCGTTATTTTCGAAAGAAATTGACAATTTATATACTTTTTAACCTCAAATACTCATCTTGTCTCGTCTCTGATGCACATGCATAGCCTATGAAATCCTGGTCAGTACAGTTAGGGTATGTCGAAAAAAAACCCTATCTGGTTTTCTTCCCCAATTTCAAAATCATCCTACATCGCTGCAGAAGTACAGACCCAGTGTTTGCAAAGTGAACAAACAAGATCATACGCCCTCTACAAAAAAGGGTTAAACCGCATTCTAGGAAGATTTTGAAGTTGAAGATGAAAACGAGATGGGAGTTGTTCAACCTACCCTAACTGTATTGACCTGGATTACACAGACTACCCATGCACATTGCAGAGACGAGACAAGCATTTGAGGTTAAAAAGTATATTAATTGTCAATTTGTTTCGAAAATAATCGATTTTTTCGCTAGATAAGACCCTTCTTCCTCGGCTGGGATCGTTTAGAGCCCTTTGAAGCTGCATTTAAACTACATTTTGGAAGTTCAAACTTGGGGGCACCATACATATCCATTATATGGAGTGAAATCCTGAAATGTTTTCCTCAAAAAACAATTTTTTTATGACTGAAGAAAGAAAGACATGAACACGACAAGGGGGTAAGTACATTATATGTTAAATTTTGTTCTGGAAGTGAACTAATCCTTTAAGGGTGTGTATATGATGACAGCCGTTTCATTTTATTTTCAATTTTCTTATGTTTTTATTCACTCACGCAGATGCGGTTTCTCTTTAATAGATTTTTATTTGATCGGCTCCTGTTTTATACGACAGGCCAGAAATCAAATATACTTGATATCACCAGTAAAAAATCTTCGACAGAATCAGGGTAAACACGCTCGCATACACATTAAAGAAAAAAACAAGACAAAAATAGATGTCGACCAAAACAATGCATCCATATCCCACGTTGAAATACCAAGAGAGATCCTGAGTGGTTTTGTTACTGGCCAGGTGCAGACAGACTTTTGTTCATGAACTGTTTCTTGACAAAGCACACCCACCACTGTAGAAGATAAATAGATTTTGGAATGATTATCAACATTTGATTAGAATTTAGTTTAATATCATTACTCAATTTTTTGATGAATCTCAAATAAACAAACAAAAAAAAAAAGGTTAAGAAATGGCCAGGTTTCTTGCAAGCAATGTGCTTAATAGTCATTAAAAAATATTTGCATTTCTCAATTTTTTTATCTTTTTTTTTTACAGTAACAGGACTATGGAAGAAAATGTGCTTCAATGTTTTTAAAATGTAAAAAACAAACGACCAAAAAAAACATCATTATGCTTTTCTCAAAAGCAACCATTTTTAGTTTGTATTACAGTAACAAGACTTTGGAGGAAACAAGATTTTTACTCACTAAGCCTGCATTTATTTGATCCAAAGTACAGCAAAAACAGCAACATTTTGAAATATTTTTACTATTTAAAATAACTGTTTTCTATTTGAATATATTTTAAAATGTAATTTTTTCCTTTGATTTTGAAGCTGAATTTTCAGCATCACTACTCCAGTCACATGATTCTTTAGAAATCATTCTAATATTCTGATTTGCTGCTCAAAAAACATTTATTATTATGCATAACTTTTTCAGGTTTCTTTGATGAATAGAAAGTTCAGAAGAACAGCATTTTTCTGAAACAGAAATCTTCTGTAACATTATAAATGTCTTTATCATCACGTTTAATCAATTTAAAGCATCCTCACTAAATAAGTGTTAATTTTCTTCTTTACCCCCGCCAAAATGTTTCTTGAACAGCAAATCCGAATTTTAGAATGATTTCTGAAGGATCATGTGGCTGGAGTAATAATGCTAAAACTTCAGCATTAAAATCACAGGAATAAATGACATTTTAAAATATATTCAAATAGAAAACAGTTATTTTAAATAGTAAATAATATTTCAAAATTGTACAGTTCTTGCTGTACTTAAATAAATAAATGCAGGCTTTGGCAAGCAGAAGAGGCTTCTTTAAAAAACATTAAAAAATCTACTTTTGATCGGAAGTGTATGTCATAAATTATGTCACAATACACAAAGCCCTTGCTTTTGTCAATCATGATTTGACTAACCTTGCTTGGTTTGTCTGTCTGAGGGTCGAACACGCGGTCACACAATCTCAGTCCGGTCTCCTGTCGGATTTGTTGCAGGTAACCCCTCATCGTTTCTGTCCAGGAGAAAAACAAGGTATCTACATCAATTCTGTAATCATCAATAACAGTTGAGTTTGAGTTTTGACTTCATTGTGCCTTACCTTCCTCCTGTTTGTTAGAGGGTTTAACATACATCGCATTCAGAGGGAAGCCAGGTTCTCCAGGGATGGGAAAGTTGGTAATTCCCAGCGTGTACATCTCCTTCTCTCCCTGACCCCTTGAACTGCACTATAAATCATGTATGAGATTGTAGTTAGATAAGTATGATGGATTAACTATGAGAACAATTTAATAGTTATTATTCTTCAATAGTTACCTTCTGGAGCTTCTTGAGGCATTCAGAGATGTAAAGAGTGGTGTAGATCAAAGTTCGATCTGCCTCATTCTATCAAAAGAAGAAAAAGTGAATATTCCAATACAAATACTCAACGATAAAAGTGATATTAAACCTGACTAAGTTGCAAAAACTATGTGAGTGTACCAGTCAAAAGTTTTTGAACTCTGAGACTTTCAGTATTTTTTTAAGGCTCTTCTGCTCACCAAGCCTGCATTTTTTTGATTCAAACTACAGCAAAAGCAGTCAAATTTTAAAATATTTGTACTATTTAAATAACTTTTCTATTTGAACATGTTTTAAAATGTAATTTATTCCTGTGATCAAAGCTACATTTTCAGCATCATTACTTCAGTCTTCAGTGTCACATGATCCTTCAGAAATAATTATAATATTCTGATTTGCTGTTCAATAAAAATGTATTACTATTATTATTATTATTATCCATATTTAAAACAGTTTAGTATTTTTTTCAGGATTCTTTGATGAATAGAAAGATCTAAAGATCAGCATTTATCTGAAATAATTTTTTTTTGTAACATTATACACTATACCATTCAAAAGCTTTGAGTCAGTATCTTTTCTTTGGGAAAGAAGTTATAGAAATTAATACTTTTATTTAGCAAGGACGCTTTAAATTAATCAAAAGTGATATTAAAGACATTTATAATGTTACAAAAGATTTCTATTTCAGATAAATGCTGTTCTTCTGAGCTTTCTATTCATCAAAGAAACCTGAAGAAATTCTACTAAATGTTTTTTTGTGCCGCAAAATAGATGTAAGGGGGATCATATGACTAAAGTACTGGTGCTAAAAATTCAGCTTTGAAATCACAAAAATAAATTACATTTCTAAAATACATTCAAATAGAAAGCAGTTATTATTTTACTGTTACTGTACTTTGGATCAAATAAATACAGGCTTGTTGAGCAGAAAAGGCTTCTTTAAAAAACATACAAAAATCTTACTGTTCAAAAACTTTTGACTGGCAGTGCATGTAAAGAGTCTAAATCAGGATACAGAGAGAATATGTGTTCTTCTCTCTCAGGTCAGAGCTATAAATGCATGTTAAGGCACGCAAGGCATTTTTCAGGCTCCTGCACAGTCTACTGTTCTGTAGGTCAATCGCTTTACCTTAATTTCATAGTTCTTGAAGAAAACATTGGCTTTGAAGTAGTAGATGGCCTCATCGACAATGTCTGTGTCTTTGGCTGAATATAGAAACAGGAAGGAAGAGTTGATTTGTCAAATACCCTTTGGTAGCAATGGCCATTTAAGGAAGAACCACACACAACTCTATTCTCTGCTTAGAAACAAGCAAACCTGTCTTACTTTCTTTAGGAGCAGGACCTTTAAACTGTGTTCTGAGGGGCAGCAATGCCATATTCCCCACCAGTTTGGTGTCTGAATCCATCAGGCTTGAGTGGTAAGCCTGAAGAGTGAAAAATTACATAAAACACAAGTCAAAAGTCATATATTATTTCTTTAACATAGCAAATTTGTTTTAAAATGACCAATGTTTAAAGAAAATCTAAGTGAGCTGAATGCAAATGAGGAAATCCTGTTGTTTGCATCATGAAGAGATGCACAAATAAGATTCCTAGCATCATACTTCTGACACGTACATATACATATTTGACAATAATGGATACAGTTCAAACACATAATACAATGAGTATTTGTAAAACTGTTAAATTTGTAGAAAAATGTCCAGAGTATGATGATGTGCAGGTTAGCTCTATGGCTAATAACGCTAAAATATTTTTTCTAGTTCGCCGCTGCTCTAAAACGTGGCAGAATTAACTGCTCATAACGCAAACAATTGCGCTTATCGTCTAAATAGATACATTTAAAGATTCCTTACCGGCATTTTGGTACAATATGTCCCAAATTCTAGCAGCCAAAAATGAATATGTCAGCGCTGTTGCGAGCTGCCGCTTCCGCTGTCCCACCCAACACCGATACAGGAAGTTTCCAGTACAATATCAGGCCATAACCACTGAGGGGCGCCGAAGTTGTCTCAGTTCTGAAATCTTTTAAGATTTTTAATATTACTTCGTTTAAGTAGTCTAAATATGTCACATGTGAATTTTAACAAAAATGTCCACATCATTTTGATTTCATAGCAGTCAAAACCTATCGACCTGCCTACCAAAACAATAGCAGAGCATTAGGTTTTAACAAGGATATAACGTTATATAACCCCAAATATTCATGACTGGGGGCAAATATTTAAGTTTAACGGACCACTATTGAAGAACTCATAATGATTAACTACTATTCCATATGTCTCCGTCAAAACAGCTAAAACCAGCCTAGGCTGGTTGGCTGGTTTTAGCTGGTCAACCAGCCTGGTTTTAGCTGGTCATAGCTGGAAGGCAGGCTGGTTTTAGAGGGGTTTTGGCCACTTTTCCAGCCCGGCCAGGCTGGGAAACAACCAGCTAAAAGCAGCCTAACCCTAACCTAACCCTGGCCAGGCTAGGAGACCAGCTAAAACCAGCTACTTCCAGCTTAAACCAGCTAAGACCAGCCAACCAGCCTAGGCTGGTATTAGCTGATTTTTTTCAGCAGGGTTCTAACAGTTATGACATAGTCAAACTAAAATTTATTCAGACATCTTTAACATTTCTTACATTATCATAGGTTATTCGCTATAGTTTAGAAAATAGTAATAAAATATGACAAGAACTGTCATATTTCAGAACAAATTCATCTTGGTAATGTCAGATAACTTTGATAGAAAGGTCTGTAATGGATTACAATCAACCAAACATTTACACAAATGTTAGTATCACATGATTTACACAACTATCAGCATTTCGTTGACCAATTATCAAGCAATGCTTAATTTTGTTCAGTCTGTAGTGTAAAAAGGCCACATTAGCAATTAAAGAAAATAACACTTGAGGAAAACATGGTCAGGTCAAGTGTCTGAATAATTTTTGGTCCTAAATTTTGATCAGTTTTACTAGTAGTCCACTGTATGAAGAATTTCTGGGTATAATATGTCACAGTTTACTTTATTTTGCTATTTTAGGACCCGCACATCTCGGAGACGTATATTTGACATCTGCAAGACGTGGTTTGCTCATCTGCAATACGTCTATTGGACGTTTCCTATCAGATGTCAAATATACATCTATTAGATGTCTTTAAGACGACAGACATCTGCCAGAGGTTTGTACACAGCAGATGCTTTCCAGATCAAGAGAGCTTTAACAGACATCTTGCAGATGTACGTGTGCTATCTGGGCATCCTCACTTACATAAATGAACTATAGCGTCCTGCACCCAGTAGTAAAAAGAAATACCAAAAATCATATCTGGTGTTTGAATAATTTTTGGTTTGACTATGTAATGACAGAATTTTTAAATAAATTTAAAACACCACGTTTGTCATTTCCATATTTTTATTGCAAAAATAAATATAGACTTCTAAAAAATGGATTTCGTTTTATAAAACTCTGCTAAGATTGAGGCATAGCATGGGTTACGGTTGCATCCGTCAACTAATGACATGAATGAATATGACAAAATATAGTTTAAATAAATGGAACTCTGAATTAGTGGAACAAGTCTGGATGGCTTCACAGTATGATCTCCGTCCTCACTCAAGAATCATCTCTGTCTTGGAAGAGTTCATCAAAATTTGTGTTACTGGGTTCCTCTTCAAGAAGTTCCTAAGGAAGAAAAATGCGATTTAATGTGCAAAATGCTATTTTTGTTGTAAAATCAAACTGATTTTACAGTCAAAAGTTTTCGAACAGTAAGATGTTTTTTTAAGAAGTCTCTTCTGCTCACCAAGCCTGCATTTATTTGATCCAAAGTACAGTAAAATAGTAAAATTATGAAATATTTTTACTATTTAAAATAACTGTTTTCTATTTGAATAGATATTTTTAAATGTAATTTATTCCTGTGATTCAAAGATCAGCATTTATCTGAAATAAACAGCTTTTGTAACACTATACACTATACCATTCAAAAGCTTTATTTTTTTGGGGGGAAGAAATTATAGAAATTAATACTTTTATTTAGCAAGTTGCTTTAAATTAATCAAAGGTGATGATAAAGACATTAATAAAGATAGTTCTATTTCAGATAAATGCTGTTCTTCTGAACTTTCTATTCATCAAAGAAACCTGGAAAAAATTCTACTCAGTTGTTTTTAACATAATAACAGTAAATGTTTTTTTTGAGCAGCAAATCAGAATATTAGAATGATTTCTGAAGGATCATGTGACTGGAATAATGATGCTAAAATTCAGCTTTGAAATCACAAGAATAAATGACATTTTAAAATAAATTCAATTAGAAAACAGTTATTTTAAATAGTCAAAATATTTCAAAATGTTACTGTTTTGCCATACTTTGGATTAAACAAATGCAGGCTTGGGGAGCAGAAGAGACTTCTTAAAAAAAACAAAACAAAACAACAACAACTTTTGACTGGTAGTGTATATCTTTGAGCAATCATTAGTTCATAGCATATGACAGTAATCTTATGCACAAACCTTGGGCTCTTTAAACTCTAGGTCTTCACCATACTGTATAGAGAAATCAATGTGCTGCAGGACAATGTTGACGCCCTCCTCATCAGTGCGGTCAAAGGGCAGGAATCGAACCATACTGTAGTCATCAATCTAAAAAAAACAGTGCTGTCTTAGAAATTTACTACAGAATGATTGTAATTGAAAAATCACACTTTATTTATCAATGCCTCTACAGAAGGCAGAACCTTGCCATTCTAACTTACCAAACCACATATGGCCTTGGTTAATTTACTGAATTTCTTGCTTCTCAAAGATACAGAGTTGTCCTCCATCATTGAGTACATATCCGGGTCTAGATACCTGCAAATAAAACAAAAAACACTGTTGTGTCATCTAAATCTAGGTTAAAGTCATTTATAAATGGATTGCATTACATAAACATACTTCTCTATTTCCTTCTTAGCCTTTGGACTGAGTAGATCCATTTTGGTCATTATGTTGACATGTGGGATTTCTAGCATCACCATAGCACTCAAAGCAGCCATAACTCCAGAGATAAACTAGATTTAAAAAAAAATTACAACCAATATAAAAGTTAGGTTTTTACAATTGCAATAATGTGTTAACCAAATCGCAAAAAATCCCATGCTTGCCAAAACAGACTTCATTACCTTGAAGGTCTCGACCATGAACTGTGAGTCAACCAGGAAGACTCCACACACGCGAAACTCCCATTGCTGCAGTTGCTCCACAAGCTGCTTCATTACAGGCAGATGTGTGTAGAGCTCGATCTGACCTGCAGTTCAGAGGACAAAATGCTCTTTATCTCAGTATCATTCCATGCCAATCTACAACAGCATGGTAGATCAATCTGGTACATCACCTCTTACCAGGGCAATCAAACAGTATGTAGTCATCCTCCACATGACCAAGACTCTCCTCCAGCCAGTCAAAGTTGTTAGCGAAGTACTCCATACAGAAAATCAGTCCTCCATTAGGGCCGAATCTCAGAGAGTCATCCTCCATAACGTCATCTACCTGGATCAATTCTCGAACATCTGTTTACGGTGAAAATTGTAACAAAACACATTAAATGTCTTTTAAAATAAGCATGTTACAGATATTACATTTATTGAGCTCATGGTCCCTATTCTCTGTCTGAGAAAAGGGAGTGTGATTGAATGTTTTGGCAAAAAAAAAGGCTTTTGAATGTAAACTTGCACTTTGTGTGGGATGTTGTTTTTAACTTAATATCAAATGCTAAAATGTTCAATATTGGCAACCTTGGCTTTGAGGTGGGGCAGTTGCAACCCTAGTTATGAAATACAAATTGTATGAAATGTATGAATTTGTAAAATATGAAGTGTAAAAGTATTTATTAGAAGACTCTGACCTATTAACTTTAAATAATTATAATGAAATTCAAATTTCTAATATTTCATTACATGGTTATTTAATTTATTATTAGATTTTTTTTTTAAATCTTACTTACAAATAATAAATATTGAAATCATTTTATTTGTATGCATTGTTTTTTTTTAACTTTCTCATTTTTCTTAATTTACACAAAAGTTTTTGAATAGTAACACCGTGTCTACACCGGTATAATTTTTTATTTATTTTTTTTGTGTAAAGAAATTATAGAAATTAATACTTATATTTAGCAAGGATGCTTTAAATTGATGATAAAGACATTTATAATGTTACAAAAGATTTATATTTCAGAGAAATGCTGTACTTCTGAACTTTCTATTAATCAAAGAAACCGGTAAAAATTCTACTCAGCTGTTTTCAACATAAAAGTAATAATAATAACAATAATAAATGTCTTTTGAGCAGCAAATCAAAATATTAGAATGATGCTAAACATTCAGCTTTGAAATCACAGAAATAAATGACATTTTTAAATATATTCAAATAGAAAAGGTATTTTTTAAATAGTAAAAATATTATTCAATTTTACTGTTTTTGCTGTACTTCAAATAAATGCAGGCTTGGTGAGCAAAAGAGACTAAAAATCATAAAAAAATCTGTTCAAAAACTTTTGACTGGTAGTGTAAATAATTTAAACTATGTAAATAATGACACAATTACTGTCTTCACATTACAGAGTCTACCAGTGAAATGCTTGAGAACACTTGACTATAATTGTTCCTAGGGCTGGGCGATAAAACGATAACGATATATATCGCGATAGACAAGAGATAAAAAATGTGTTCGATAAAACGTTCGATATTTTGTATTCTTCGTCGGCCCGCCCAGCCCCCCTTTAACGTTCAGTTCATAGCGCCAGATCACAATAGAAGTTAAGGTTATCTTTCCTACAGAACGGGTCCATGTTGTTGTATTAAACAAACTAAATAGCCTTATGTTATTTATCTTATTTACACGACGGCATTTGATTTCTGTCTCTACATGATCGTGTGTTTACAATGTCTCCTCACAGACGGGATCGCGGACTCCATTCATAAAAACGGACTTTACTATAGGGCGGAATGCCGCGGAATTCGTCGATTTTTGGAACAATAAATCAAAAGTTGGTCTGTTAATGAATTCAGATCGCGATATGAACTAGTGTCTGTGAAAACTGAAATGCAAAAAGACCGTTTCAATAAGAATCCTGCATGTTCCGTTTGCCTCTAACGTTATATGTATGAATGGAGGAGACGCGTTTTATTTTCACTACACGCATACTGCACACGTGACGCTCCCGCTAATTTTTGGCCTTTGCATCTCACATGAACAGACAAACTCCAATAAATACATCTCCAAAGCTGCTGTGAGTGTCACTTTTTGTCAATTTTACCGTTTCATTAGTGAAACTAGCATCATTCATACTGTATTACACACTGAAACTTCACGGCAACCTGTCAAAATAAATGTACGGTTTAACATGTAACAGAACAATATTAGTCTTGTATTACTGTACAGTATAATGTAGGTGTTTATATATTCACATTTAAATAATTTACATAAAACAATATATATGATAAAAAATAAAATAAAGAGTCACCACTTAATTGTTGAAAAAATACTATTATTATTAAACCTTTTTTAACTGAATATAATTTTTATTCTATGTATTAATTTTAACAGTAAAGCTCCGTTTATTTTTATTTTTAAAAATAAATCAGTGATTTTGCTTTCATTTGATTATCAGAAAAAATAAAACAAGAATTTCTGAAAAAAAAAAAAAAAAGATTGTAAGGCCCTATTGTTCAAAATGTTGAAAGTTTTGGACTTATTTTTTCACTTAAATAAATATTTTTGTTATTACACAAAGTATAGGTTAAAGTACCGGGAAATAAGTAATGTTGGCTACTGGCAACCAGCAATCTGTGCAGAAATAAATATTATCAGCCAAGTACTTTGCAACAACCTCTAACCTGTGGTCAAGCCGTACTTCTGGGTCATACATTAGCTTGACCATTCACTTCATCGACAATGAATGGGGTTTAAATTGAGGATTAAGAGATAATTAAGTGTATATTGTGACTTTAGACTTATGTTTACATTTTAATTATTTGAGTTTTGCATGGTTGTTGACATTTCTGT
The DNA here is from genome assembly GCF_049309525.1 of Garra rufa. NCBI lineage: Eukaryota > Metazoa > Chordata > Actinopteri > Cypriniformes > Cyprinidae > Garra > Garra rufa. The sequence goes on from NC_133379.1 coordinate 28,206,662, forward strand.
CTTAATAACTAAGGGGATTATGATCAGAGGAAGGTTAAGTTTAAAATAAAAATGCTTGAGTGTAATATATTTTTCTCCTGGTCCTTATTTTAAATGGGTCATAAAAATATCAATAATTATCGATATCGACCGATATGAAACACTGATATCGTGATATAGTTTTCAGCCATATCGCCCAGCCCTAATTGTTCCTCATGATCCTAAGAACCTTCTGATATAAACTGCTTAAAAGATGTGAGAGTGTATATCTCTCTGTGTGTATATGTTGATTTCTAACCTGCCATGACAGGATACTGAAAATGCTCTGCAGCTGGATCCAGATTCACCACCTGTACTGATCGGTTGAGGGCCTGACAATGCTCTAACATTGTGGCACAGTAAGTACTCTGAATAATACAGAAAACAATTCGGATTTAATATGAAAAATCATAATACCTCATAGTAAGTTACGATATATTAATGTTTCAAGACGAGTATTGTACTTAGACTAAATTAAATACGATAGATGCAGTACAGACTGGTGTTTTACATTTACCACTTCAGCATAAATATGCACACAATAAAATAAAATCATAAATATTATTGATAATTTAACTTAGTATGTTAGCCCAACTAGTCCTCCTGGTACTAACTTACCTTTCCACTTCCGGCAGGACCCATTACTAGTTGCGCGTATCGAGGCATTGCTCCAGCAGCTCTAGATGGTATGTCGTTTTCACTTATTTCACCAAAAAACGTTTTTGTTTTTTTTGCCTTAGCAATGTGTTCCACTGCCAATATCTACAGTAGCCATGCTGTTTTTGCGTCACCTACGGAAGCCCGCTGAGGTCCAAACACTGAAAACGCTGAGCGCGCACGCACGCGCAATATCGGATGGGATTACAGGTCGCCTTATATCACTTGTAAATATTCTACAAGTCTCAGTTCAGGTAACACTCCGGCATGAAAAAGCAGGTGAAATTCCTTGAAAACAACGATAAAAGTCGTCCGTACCACAAAAAGTCATTTTTGCCAAGGTAAGCCTCAGGATATCATAACGGCTTTGCAAATTACTTGTGTGTTGTTGTCAGATAAATTATGTATTTCATATGATATAATGTCTCGACAGGCCATCTGGTCTTAACCATGTGCAAACTGGTAAGTTTGTTCTATATATCATTATTAATTAAACAGATTGGCAATATAATCACATATATAACGTAACCTAAATTCTCTTATAATTTTACAAAGTTTGTGTAGGTTTTATTGGTTAAATTACACAATTTGTAATTAACAAGATACTTAAGATGATTTACAAAGTTAAAATTATGTCAGCTAATTTTCCACTTTCTATAAACTTATTGAATTGTCCTATACGAAAAAAGAGTCACTTTAAATTAATTTTGTATTAACATTGCATTATTTTGCATGTTGTACTGTCCTAAAATTGTTGAATCACATCACTGCATTTCTACTGCATTCTGTTATGTATACTGTATAGTTGAAGTGAAACATTTTCTTGTATGATAATTGGTAAATGGTAATTATTTTACCAAAATAAGGGATCATACAAAATTCATGTTATTTTTTTATTTAGTACTGACCTGAATAAGGTATGTTATTATATATAGTCCACAAGAGAAAATAATAACTGGGGGGTGAAAACTTTTGAACAGAATGACGATGTGTATATTTTTCTTATTTTGCCTAAATATATATATATATTTTTCATTTAGTACTGCCCTTCAGAATCTACAGAAAATACTTAATTTTTTCTCAGAAGACAAAATAAGTTCAATTTACTCTGATCTTCAAATTCAAAAAGTTTTCACCCCTTGGCTCTTAATGTATCATTTTTCCTTCTGGAGCATCAATGAGCGTTTGAACCTTCTGTAATAGTTGCATATGAGTCCCTCAGTTGTCCTCAGTGTGAAAAGATGGATCTCAATATCATACAGTCATTGGTGGAAAGGGTTCAAATACACAAAATGCTGAAAAAACAAAGAATTTGAGGGACCTGAAGGATTTTTCTGTAGTATTAAGAATCAAGCGTATGTAAACTTTTGAATGGGGTCATTTTTTTTTTTAAATTCAACTATTATTTTCACTATATGTAAACATCTTTTTATGTGAAATATCTTATTCAGGTCAGTAGTAAATAAAAAACAACATGCATTTTGTATGATCCCTCTTATTTTGGTAAAATAATAAACATTTTGCTGATTCTTTGACTTCAACTGTACATCTGCATTAGTAAATTTGAACTCAAAACACAACCCTAGAAACGTGACAGGTTTTTTCCATACGGCTACAGTAGCAAGCTCAATCTGTGTAAATTACAGAAACATTACACCTGTATAATTTGGACAGAGTAACCAGAGTCTCTGACCCAATTGAATGGGACCAAACAGGCATCCAAAAAACCCTTTGAAGACAAACAACTATTATGTGTAGCAAACTATTACCTGACTGTAACTAAATATTAAAGGACTTCATTTTTCTCTTTATCCAGGGAAAGCAAACTCAGTATTTGGACAGAAAATACAAAGACCTGCAACTGTACAAGTGCCAGAACAAGATCGAGGCATTAAAACTATTCTTATTCCTAAAACCATAACTGCTGCTCCATTTTTACAGGTATTCCTTGAACATATACACTACCGGGCAAAAGTTTGTTTTATAAAAAGAAGTCTCCTATGAATTTCTTTTATTAAAATGACATTAAAACAGCAATATTTTGAAGTATTATTACAAATGTAAAATAACTGTTTTTTACTTGAATATATTTTACAATTATGTTTATTGTTGTGATGACAAAGCTGAATTTTTGGCTGCTGAAAATGTAGCTTTGCCATCACTGGAATGAATTATATTTTAAAATATATTCAAATAGAAAAACGTTATTTAAAATTGTAATAATATTTCATAATATTGCTGCTGTTACTGTATTGGAGAGCATAAGAGACTTATTACAACAAACAAACATATTAAATTATATATATTTGCAGTGAATTGATAAATACATCTGATATCTAATAAAATGACAATTTTAAAAAAGTAACTCAAAATTCACATTCACTCTCATTTTCAGCACCCGGGCCTGACACCCGGACAGAAGCGTTTTCTATACAGTATCGCAGAGGCCTACAGTAAAGAGCACATGCGGCAGTTAATATGTCAGCACTATATGAATGTATTACACCGCTGTATCAGGACAGGTGACACATCGCCTCTTATAATATAAGCATATTTGCCTGTATCAGCAAGACCATTTATTACAACTTAATATACTTCATATTTAGTGCCAGATGTGAATGTGAATCTAAACGTGAAACGGCAGATGTCAACATACACCCCACAAGAGGAGCACAAGACAAATTCTCAAAGTACATCTACAAGAAAGACAAAAGAAAGTGGAAAGAGATCTTCAACCTCGAATAAAGTCAGAAAAACAACATTACCAAAAATCGCCAATCATCAAAGGTAAGAAAATAATGCCACCTGCAAAAAATATTCAAATACTGTTGAAAGAAATAGCTGTGATTCTAATATTTAACTTCTACAGAGTGTCTTCTGGATTTGCAAAATCAAACACAACAGGTTCAAGAAAGAGGAAGACTACCATTACAAAACATGCTTCTTCACGGGGTAAGTTTGTTACTTTACAGACTAAATAGTGTAGTATAATTTTTGCTTCTCTATGCTTATTTAAAGCATATACACTACCAGTCAAGTTTTTTTTTTTCAAGAAATCTCTTCTGCTCACTAAGTCTGCAAATTTGATCCAAAATACAGCAAAAGCAGTAATATTGTGAAATATTGACTATTTAAAATAACTGCTTTCTATTTGAATATATTTTGTCACATGATCCTTCAGAAATCATTCTAATATGCTGATTTGCTGTTCAAAAAACATTTATTATTATTATTAACAATATTTAAAACAGTCAAGTACATTTTTTCAGGATTCTTTGATGAATAGAAAGATCCAAAGATCAGCATCTGAAATAAAAAGCTTTTGTAAAATTATACACTTATATCATTCAAAAGCTTAGAGTCAGTATCATTTTTTCTTTGAAAATAAATGATAGAAATTAATACTTTATTTAGCAAGGATTCTTTAAACTGATCAAAAGTTATGATAAAGACATTTATAATGTTACAAAAGATTTCTATTTCAGATAAATGCTGTTCTTCCATTCATCAAAGAAACCTGAACAAATTCTCCTTAGCTGTTTTCAGCAAAATAAAAAATAATACATGTTTTTTTTTAGCAGCAAATCAGAATATTAGATCGATTTCTGAAGGATCATGTGACTGGAATAATGATGCTAAAAATGTTTACATTTTAAAATATATTCAAATAGAAAATATTTATTTTAAATAGTAAAAATATTTCAAAGTTGTACAGTTTTTGCTGTACTTTGGATCAAATAAATGCAGGCTTGGTGAGCAGAAGAGACTAAAAAAATTACAAACTTTTGACTGTTATTGCAGCTGCATTTAAAATTATTTAAAACGGACCTAAACTTCCAGGATCACGTCCATGGGAAGAAGACTTTGAATGGGAGGCGACTGAAATGGATTCATATCTTGCTGGACACATGAGTGGCCTGTCTTTCAATGAATCGGAAGACGACGATGAGGATTTTCTATTTCTTACCTAACACATAAATTTGTAATTTAAGAAAAAGATCTAACAAGACGATCAAGTTTTAGGTAAAAGGCTTTTCCAGACATTTCAAAACGGTCATTTTAATAATCTGTTTTCTTAAAAAATAAGAATTAATGACACTGCTCATGTGATGTGGGGTTTTATTTTATGAAAGATGACTTAACATGGGCCTTGAAAAAATTAATAGGGCACATAACATATTTAGAAGACTAATTCGCACTAACATTATGCAAATAATGCAGCATTATTGCATCCTCAACAACCATCTGCTGAAACCACAACGCTGACATTCTGGTGACATATAAACAGTATTATATATTACATTAAAATATAGCGTAACGTTATGATACAGCATTTGTGACGTTCAGGTGAGAAGGAATGACAAGATTAGCATCCTGAAAGAAGGCAGCTGAGAATATGCACGCTCTTTAAGACTTTTTGTATTCGATTCTCTCCACTTTGACGTCGTCTCCGATGAGCTGATAGACATACGTTACCACTGTGGATGCCTGAATGTCCATCAAAACAAACGACGGTGTGATGTTGCTGTAAAGAGATCATTTAAAATCACTAGTCATCCATGTAATCAAGTACATGATGTGGAGGATATAGAAGTAAATGTTATACCTTTCCAGTGCACTATAGGCCCCTGTGGCAGATCCGGGGTTTATATAAAATTTATTCTCATTCTCAAAAGCCTCAAATTTGTGTGTGTGACCAGAAATGAGGATATCCACATCCAGCTGCCTCTGAAGCAGCGCCAAGCTCGCCATGTCACCCCACGGGATCACTTGGTGTCCGTGGATCAGGCCGATTTTAAACTGCCCCACCGTCACCACCTTCTGCTCCGGATAATTCAAGTTCTGTCATTTAAAAGCAAGCAATGTAAAAGGTTAAAAGAGTGCATGAACAACTATGAAAAACAGAAACATGAACTAAAAAGTCAACCTCATCAAAGTCTCCTCTGACAATGTGCACATCTCCAGCGAGTGTTTTCAGGTAGTCGTAGCTCTCCTTTGTACAAAGGTTTCCCGTGCAGAGGATGTGCTGAATCTTGCCAGGCACTAGCAACTTCTTGAATTTGGCAGGCAGGGTGTTGCATCGGTGGGGAATGTGAAGGTCACCTAACACAAGGACCAGCTAATGGCGAAATGAAACTTGTTAGTGTACAAACCTGAGTTGTTGGACACTGAAAGTGAAGGAATAGTGGAGTCGTAAGCAAAGCATTGCTGTCTGAATTAAATCTTTCATTTAAACATTTGGGAGAGAATGTTTTGGAGTCTATTTGGGAAGCATTAATACCTCAAATTTTCTTCAAACAGCAATCAAGTCAAAGCGGAGCGCAAGAGAGCTAATTCTAACACTGTTGAAATTGCTAAACCTAAAACAGGACGAGATCAAACTGTTCACATACAAGCCTAAATAAAACTGTTAAGCAGAATCAAATCTTTGGTACACAAAAAACACAGGTGAACATTTAAAGACAACATGGCTATGTTTGGAATAGCATACTATCATCCTATACTGTGGCTGTATCAGAAATCACATACTTCCCTACAATATAGTAGGCAAAAACAGCATGTGAAGAGAGTTGTGTATCCATAGCATTCATAAAACAGAAAGTGAAAAGTAGTCAGATGACATACTACTTTCTGCGAAATTTTGCATTTGTCTTAACAACGCTTGGAAGATTTTAGCATGGTAATGGATACGACAGTGGTAATGTATTTGGTTGTGGTGGAATAGATCTGCAATGCTGCTAAATTGCTGCTGATGTTGTAGATTATTGCTGCTGCTGAAAAGCAAGTACAGGAACTTGCTACTGCCAATACATACGCTGATATGGTGCTTAAGTATTTAATACATACTGCTGCTGCACAAACAGTGTATATAATAACATTAGTATCCCATTCCAAACATAAGTCAACATTTTTATGAAACCAGTATGTTTGACTGAAATCTCACTCATATGCTATTAAACTTGTTTAAAATATACCTCACATAAAACACACAAAATATACAAAACACACAAAAAGTTCCTGTAATGCTTATAAACAAGACAATATATTCTCAACATGGCCAGGTGGAAGATTATTCTTCAATTCTCAATCATTCTGCAAGCTAATAGAGTGTTTTCACGACACGTCATAAATCGGCCATTTTGGCGGCACTGAATGTAAGCAATGCCACTGAACCGAACGAAACTAGCATATTTTGCTGATTATTGCTGCTGAAAACGGTCAATTATTGTCATGTTTTGGGCTTTACTAATCGGGCGAACCGGGAAAAACATTTGGAGTACTACAGACTGCCAAAACCTATAACAAATCAAGGAGAAGAGTGCAAAAACGGTTTGATGAACAAAAGCCGTTTGTGGTTGGCCAAACTGAACCAAGACTTCCAGAATCTTGACAACATTTGTGTTTGTTCTTATTATTTCCGGTCAGGTAGGTGAAATACTAGGCGAGTATCTTAATTAATACTGCTTGTATGTACCTTTACCATATATTGGCTTATTGGTTTGTCAAAATATTGCTAAGTCCTTCTCTATTTGATTTAGCAGCTTCCACAAGTTTTTTTCCACAGAACAACACATTCACTAGTACATTAAACGTGAAATCCATGCTGTTGTTTACATCCAAGTATCGCCAATATGGCTGTGCATCTGGGTAACTACCCGAATCGTGACGTAAGTGCAAACCCTCTATTAGATTATTTACTACTTGATGATCACAGAAATACTTTCGCTTGATGAAGAACAATGTAAACCCAGAGCAATGCAAACAGAGAGCAAGACTGAGGGTGAGAGGAATCATGCTAGATCCCGCAGCCCAGAGGAAAAAGCAGCACTAGTCTAAAATTGAGAAATTGGTGAGCACGAGAGGTCTGGAGAGGCACTTACTCTGTGACCAGCCTGAATACGATGCAGAGGTCAGGATGGGGAGGGTGAGGAAGGGTGTGAGGGAGGGGATGTGGATGCATGATCACAACAAAAAAAGAACATACAAACGATGAAAGACAGGAAGAAAATTGAAACAAAGTGGACAAATAATATCAACTGGAAATTCAACATAAATAGGATTGAATGTTAGCTGATTGTGGTTGATGAATGGATGGGGTTTGCAGGCGGTTAGTGTGAAGCTTGGGGGTAAGAGCTGGTGAGGCTTTCCACAAAATCAAAGTATCATTTCCAAAGCATTTCAATGACATCAATTCGATTTAAAAGCACTATTCAATGTAAAACTAATTTTACTGCAGTACAAAAGCATTTTAAACCGTTCCTCTTCGGATTTATACACCTAACACTTAGCTTTGGCTGCACTGACAATACAAAAGCCATGTATTTAATTCTGCAAACCTATGTTTGTAATCTATAAGTTTTATGTTAGCCACTGTAGGCTAGCAAACTGTTACTGGACTCAGTATTAACACACTATACCAAGTACCGCAATACTGAAAAGCATAATTAGTTCACATACCAAAGAAAATATTTCGAGTGTCATTGATTTAATCTGTTTAAAAGAGACTGACTGACTACATCCTGACTCGATACTGTTGTGAATATGGGATTGAATTTCTCAGGCGGCGCTAGCTCGCTGCTGTCATGTGACCCTTCAGTTCTAAAATGTCAGCTTTTTGGGAAAAGCAGCTTAAATATCTACTCGGACGTATGGTTTTAATACTAAGCTAAAACGGACGAGTATTTTCTGATTAGGAAACCCGTTCTGATAAATGAACACGTACCATTTTTGTCCAGCTGCGTGTTTGAAACGGAGCTCAGGAAGCTGATGTTGACTCGTAAGGCCAGGAACTCAATGTTGCCAGATCACGCAGGAAAAACAAGCTAGCTTGTTAAAATTTCGCTTATAAAAAGAGCACCTGGCAACACTTCAGCAAGGCGAAAAGAACGACAGCGCCATCTGGCGCATATATAGCTACACATGTGAGAAAATCACAAGCTGGATGTTCAGTTTATTTAATTTTTTTATTGTAGGTTAAGTAAATGTGTGTCTATAATTTAACGTTTTCCTTTTTACAATGCCAATAAAGCAACTTTAATCGAAATCTAGAGCGTTTCTAATTTATAATGCTGTAAATGTATGTTAGCCTGTTAAATGTCGACTATCTAAAATACTTGTATGATGTAAAAACTTATATGAGTGATTGTCAACCTATGGGGGGAAAAAAAACATTTGATATGTTGAAACAGATCTGCATTAGTGTAAAGGCAGCATGTTGCCGTCTATAATCATGAACAATAATAAAACAGCAATAATGCTAGGAAAAGGATGTTGACTAGGGGTCCTGACTGAGACTGGTCACTTAAAAGAAAGGTCCATAATTTTATCTTACAAATAGGGTGACCACCTGCTAATAAGCCCAAGGGGGGACAATGGGTATGTTTCTGAGGGACAATGTGGGACACTGCCTGACGCGGCGGTGCCCCCAACCCATGGGCAGACTCACTGATAGAGGTTTACCCATTTCTAGCACATACCACCTTAAATGGTATATTAATAATGCCCTATTCCCCTAAACATGTGTAATTGCTGATGTATGCTCATGAATAGGCCAACCAATGTGTATTTTTTTCTAAATAAAGATTCATAATATTTTGAACAATCAATGAATTGAGAGATGGACTTCCACTTACGATTTACTTTAGCTATTGAATTTTATTTATTTTTCATTACAATTTATTCACTTTAAATAAATTAGAATATAAAATTATAGGATTAACAGGAATTGTAGTTGCTCAACACCACAAAAAAAAAAGTCTTAACTCACAATTCCCCTCCATATCTGATTGAGAAGGACGTTTTGCAAAGGTGACAAAAAGTTGCTGCACATGAAATATACCGTGGATAACATTAAAAACATTCTATTAGGTTACACATTGATTATTTATCACTTAAACCCCTTTTTCTGCCTGTCTGTTTGTCGCGCATATCCGCCATGTTTGTAGTTTTTTTTTATCACTTTTTATGCATGTTTGTAGTTCTAACCGAATCCTCATTCACCGAGGAGCGTCTCGCTGCAGTGGATGTCCACCGCAGGCTGCAGCGAGCCCTACTTGGATTCACCGCGCAATGTGTTGTAGCAGTTAGAGAGTGTGCATTGATCCGCACTTCGAATTCTGAAGTTAAGTAGTAGACCATCCGCGAAACTTTGGAATACTTTTTTTAACATACTATGATTTGGGACATACTAATTCTATTTTCGAATACGGATAGTATGCGAATTGGGACGCAGCAAGTCTCTTTCTCCATTTTTCAAATTGAAAAGCACGCATCTAAAAGTGCCTTCCCAGTGTGTCTGGTATGCACGTGAGAGCATCGTAAGCTTAAGTTGATCGTAGCTCCATTGGTTTCAATGGGTCTACGATGTACTTAAGCTTACGATGCGTTTGGGAAACGCTGCCCTCGTCAGCAGTTCAAGTGAGGGGTGGGTGAGGCAACAGTAGCGTGCTGAACTGTCAAGTAGTGTTCGTTTGGCTGCCTGGGGCTCGAGGATATAGAGTGACCAACTTTTTTTTTTTTTTTGAGCAAGCATTGATTATGCGTGACATGGTCTCAATTTGCGGGACGCATGAATTGGGCTTCAAACGCTGTGCGCGCACGCGCTACGCGGGACGGGTGGTCACTGGTCACCCTACTTACAAAACGATCAAAATGTTGGGTATGGCTCCAACTATATAGGCTACGTTTTTCATCCAAACTACTGTAAGCCTATGGGCGAGACTTCCAGTTAATTAGAACCTATAGGGAAGTAATGAAGAATAATAACGTGCAGTAAAGGTAAAACTGTTTGCACTACAAACCCAGCAAGCAATTTCGCGTCTAATAGCCCAGCAAGCAATAGCCGTCATTTCAACGTATGGGTTAAATATAGACCCGATATAGTCCGGCTATGTGTAACCCACTTTTAGCCCAAATATACGGTGCCCGCCAGGGGACATCTTCGGTTCACTTATGTTTGTCGTGGCCACGACATATAAACTCGTGGGAACATGATATTATGTTGTGGCCACGAGATATTAATTCGTGGGAACGTCATATTAACTCGTGGGAACGTGATATTATGTCGTGGCCACGAGATCTTTTTGTCGAGGTAACGACATCCTTATGTCGTGGCCACAAGATGTGATGATGAGGGAACGAGATCCATTTCTCGTGGCCACGACTTATTATGTTGAGGAAACAACATGCATTTCTCGTGGGCACGAGTTTTAATGCATAAACAAACCTGCGTGACCATAGTAACCCAGGATTAGCCTATCAGAGATAGGTTTATTAATATTTTATTTTTAATTAAGAAATTATTATATTAATTGTTACAGAAATTAATACAATATTAAATTATTATATTAACAATGGGCGATGCTGTATATGCGAATGCTGATGCTGTCTGTGCGCGATGTAGACATGTATGCATCCCACAGTCTTATTATCTCCTCTTTCCGTAATATTTGTAGGCTATTATTAGTTTATATTCGTTATTTTCCCCTTCATTTCGATCTCTTTACTTATACGTTCTGAATGTAGGTTCTATACCTGGGATTTTTACTGGAATGCAGTTCAAAGGCTGAATTGAACATATATTGTATTTTATTTAGTCTAATTAATAGACAAATATATTTTATTTAGTCTAATTAAAAGACAAATATAGCGTTTCAGTGAGAGTAAATTATTCACGTAGTTTAATCTGGAAATCATTTATCGTCACACCGTAAAATAGGCCTATGACATTTCTATTAACTGATCGTCTTTTTTCCGTATTTGTATTATTATTATCGTCATCATTATTATAATTATTATTATTATTGTAGGCTATATATTTTTATTTTCATTTATATTCGTTTCACTACGTGAATGATTCATTCGTCAGTGAACAGTATAGTATTATATAGTCTAGTATCTTAGACGAAACAAAATAAAAATATGTTCAATTCAACCTTTAAACTACATTCCAGTCAAAATCAGTCATGTCAAGCATTTACAGTAGCCTATCATTTCCATATACGTTAAGTAAAGAGATGAAAATGAAGGGGGAAAACGAATATAAACGAAAATAGATAAATATATAGGCCTACAATAATGGGCTAATTATAATAATTAATAATAATAGAAATTATTAAAAATAAAAATAAAATAAAATAGGCCTATTTTACGGTGTGACGATAAATGATTTCCAAATGAAACTACGTGAATAATTCACTCTTCACTGAAACACTATATTTGTCTATTAATTAGACTAAATAAAATACAATATATGTTAAATTCAGCCTTTGAACTGAAAAAATCCCAGTCATAGAACCTACATTCAGAACGTTAAGGAGATCGAAATGAAGGGGGAAATAACGAATATAAACGAATAATAAAAATATTACGGAAAGAGGAGGATCAGTTAATGGACAAGACTGTGGGATAAAATGATTCC
>NC_133379.1:28219255-28229255 GCF_049309525.1 Garra rufa
AGTATTCACAGCCTTTGCCATGATACTCAAAATTGAGCTCACTTGCATTCTGTTCCACTGATCATCCTTGAGATGTTTCTACAACTTGATTGGAGTCCACCTGTGTTAAATTCAGTTGATTGGACATGATTTGGAAAGGTACACACCTGTCTATATAAGGTCCCACAGCACAAACCAAGCCATGAAGTCCAAGGAATTGTCTGTATAGACCTCAGAGACAGGACTGTATCGAGGCACAGATCGAGGGAAGGGTACAGAAAAATTTCTGCAGGATTGAAGGTCCTAATGAGCAGTGGCCTCCATCATCCATAAATGGAAGAAGTTTTGGAACCACCAGGACTCTTCCTAGAGTGGGCTGCCTGGACAAACTGAGCGATTGGAGGAGAAGGCCTTACTCAGGGAGGTGACAAAGAATCTGATGGTCACTCTGAAAGAGCTCCAGTGATTCTCTGTGGAGAGAGGAGAACCTTCCAGAAGAACAACCATCTCTGCAGCACTCCCACTAATCAGGCCTGCATGCTAGAGTTACCAGACGGAAGCCACTCCTTAGTAAAAGGCACATAAGTTTGTAATGAGGCACCTGAAGGATTCTCAGACCAGATAAACAAAATTCTCTGGTCTGATGAAACAAAGACTGAACTCTTTGGCCTGAATGCCAAGAATCATGTCTGGAGAAAACCAGGCACTGCCCATCACCTGGCCAATACCATCCCTACAGTGAAGCATGGTGGTAGCAGTATCATGCTGTGGGGATGTTTTTCAGTGGCAGGAACTGGGAGACTAGTCAGGATCGAGGGAAAGTTAAATGCAGCAATGTACAGAGACATCCTTGATGGACACCTGCTTCAGAGCGCTCTGGACCTCAGACTGGGGTGACGGTTCATCTTTCAACAGGACAATGACTCTAATCACACAGCCAAGATAAAGGAATGGCTGTGGGACAACTCTGTGAATGTTCTTGAGTGGCCCAGCTAGAGTTCAGACTTGAACCCGATTGAACATCTCTGAAGCAATCTGGAAATGGCTGTGCACCGACGCTCCCCATCCAACCTGATGGAGCTTTAGAGGTACTGCAAAGAAGAATGGGAGAAATTGCCCAAAAATAGCTGTGCCAAGCTTGTAGCATCATACTCAAAAACAAACAAAAAAAAGATTTAGCTTGAGCTAAATGTTGTACACAGAAGACGTTCCAGGTGGATGACATAGAAGGTATGAGTTGCGAAAACCAACGTTTGTTTACAGAAGCAAAGGAAGCTAAGTTTCCTTACTTTAGCAAAGGGAAACCAGTCTCCTCTTAGCTTATATCAAAATCCTCCAACATTTTTCATTACAAATCATTTGTACTTCTAATTTGTGACTGGTGTTTGGTTTTGCTCTCTCCTCTCCACTTTCATGTTCGTCACTTCTCAGCGGTGTATGCGCAACGCATAGGTCCCACGCCATCCACCCAGAACGGCTTCTGTGTGCGACAGTTAGTGCAAGCTAGAGAAAAGTGATTATTATGCTTTAAATATGGATATTTTTCTAACAAAAACACATTGACAGGAAGCCATTATTCACACCCCTGGAGCCGTGTGGAGCACTTTTTATTGTGGATGGATGCACTTTATTGGACTTCTTGTGGACTGCTGAACAGAAACATCTGCCCACTACTATTATAAAGCTTGGAAGAGCCAGGACAAATTTGAACATAACTCCAATTGGATTCGACTGAAAGAAGAAAGTCATATACATCTAGGATTCCCTGAGGGTGAGTAAATCATGGGCTAATTTTAATTTTTTTGATGAACTATCTCTTTAAATGTGACCAATATCAGATTTACAGTGTGAACAGTTAATGGTTCTGAACTGACTTATTTACTTATTTATTTTTTCCGTTTTATTTTTATGCCGACCGGTCTGCACAGTGCCTACGCATCCCAAACAAGCCTAATATCAACATAGAGGACATTGTGTTGCTATTGATGTTTATGGCTTTGCAAACCTAGATCAGCATCCAAACACAGTGAATCCAACGTGTTCATGTTTAGCTGCTATTGAAAAAATGGCGGTTCTTACTTCTAGTCCAGCAATGTTTTTGTCCTGGAATTGATTAAAGAGAGAATCGTAACGCATTCAGAAAATCTCAGAATCTATGTGAAATCATTTCTTGATTCGCGATGCATCAATTTATTTTCCCAGCCCTAGAATAAATACAGTGTGGGTAATTGGGCACAAGTCAAATTTTTGTATTGATGTTAAAATTGATGCTGTGTATTGATGTTCAGAAAGACGTGTAGCCTAGTAGAATATCACTCTATACTTTATCGTTTCGATGCAGTACACAGCTAGTATAGAGCCAGTCATGAGCTTGCTGTATTCCTGCAGCATGTGTGTTTTTCTGTGGTCTTCAGAGGCATGCACTGCCATGTACCTGTGAGAGCACTCTTACCGACGGTGTCACTGTCTGATATAACAGCTCGGAGAGTTGTCAGGGAAGAACAGAAAACAATTCAGGTTCTGACCCACTGTCCACTGTGTAAATATTTGTAGACACACTGTCACAGCATCTCCCAGTCCATACTACAATATCTAAACCATCCCAATCATATTCTGTCCACTACAGGTCCTCTAGGACCTGTTGTAGACATGGTCTGTGAACCATCAGTTGCACAATGTGTTTTCACCCCCAGGCAAAACACATTACAAAGACAAAATGACTGACAAACTTGTACAGCTGCACTTTTAAATAGAGTATTATTTATTAAAACAAGTTTGGTTTAATTTATTAGTCTTTTCATTAAATATAGGTTTTGTACGATTTGTCTATACCCTAGTGGTTTATGGGCAGGGTTAGGGGTAGGTCATTCGTACGAATTCATACAAATTGGGGAACGTATGATTTAGCAAAAAAACATACAAATTCATACAACCTCAGTTATACAAATTTGTATGATTTTTTGCTAAACCACCTCCTAAAGTTTGTACAAATTGCCATGAGATCGGGTTGAATGATCCGACAGTAATGCTTTTCAAAAACTTGCACTTTGAAACAAAAGTGTGCATTTTCCATTTTTTTTCTTTTGTATATTTACTTTTTCTCTCTGTTTTCTTTGTACTTTTTTAAACTTTCTTTCTTTCTTTCTTTCTTTCTTTCTTTCTTTCTTTCTTTCTTTCTTTCTTTCTTTTTTCTTTCTTCTTTCTTTCTTTCTTTTTCCTTTCTTTCTTTCTTTTTTCTTTCTTCTTTCTTTCTTTCTTTCTTTCTTTCTTTCATCTGTCTGTTTTCTTTGTATTTTTTAATCTTTCTTTCTTTCTTTCTTTCTTTCTTTCTTTCTTTCTTTCTTTCATCTGTCTGTTTTCTTTGTATTTTTAATCTTTCTTTCTTTCTTTTTCCTTTCTTTCTTTCTTTCTTTCTTCCTTTCTTTCTTTCTTCCTTTCTTTCTTTCTTTCTTTCTTTCTTTCTTTCTTTCTTTCTTTCTTTTTCCTTTCTTTCTTTCTTTCTTTCTTTCTTTTTCCTTTCTTTCTTTCTTTCTTTCTTTCTTTCTTCCTTTCTTTCTTTCTTTCTTTCTTTCTTTCTTTCTTTCTTTCTTTCTTTTTCCTTTCTTTCTTTCTTTCTTTCTTTCTTTTTCCTTTCTTTCTTTCTTTCTTTCTTTCTTTCTTTCTTTTTCCTTTCTTTCTTTCTTTCTTTCTTTCTTTTTCCTTTCTTTCTTTCTTTCTTTCTTTCTTTCTTTCTTTCTTTCTTTCTTTCTTTCTTTCTTTTTCCTTTCTTTCTTTCATCTGTCTGTTTTCTTTGTATTTTTAATCAATTCAATTCATATTGCTTTATTGGCATGACATACTTGGATACATATTGCCAAAGCATTCTATACATCAGAATAGAATCAAAACAAAATTACATATAATATACATCCATAAAAAATAAAAAATACATTCATATATATATTTATATAAACATTAATGGTTCTACTAATACAGATGTGTTCACTCTTTACTTCTTATTTTATGACATTTGTAAATATGTTGTGCTACCAAAGAGGAAGTAGGTCCTTCACCAAGTAGTATTTTTAATTTGTTGTTTTCATGGAGTGACTGGAACTCAGGAATAATCTGCTGTATTTGACTGTACAGTGAGTCTCTTAGGGATGTGTATTTGTCACAGTGGAGGAGAAAGTGTTCCTCTGTCTCAACTGCTCCTGATCTACATTCGTTACAGATTCGCTCTTCTTTAGGTAACCATGTCTTTTTATGCCGTCCTCTTTCTATGGCTAGCTGGTGGTCACTCAGTCTGTATTTGGTCAGTAAATGTCTGTGTGTTATATTCCTGACTGAGACCAGATACTCAGCTAGACTGTACTCTCTGTTGAGTTTCACATAACATTGGAGACGACTTTGGTCTTTGGTCTGTTCTTTCCAATGTTGTATGTATGTCTCCTTTTCTTCATTTAGAATTTCTTTGATTCTTCCATGTTTCTCAAGTTTGGTGATATTGTGTGCCTTATTAGTCAGATTGGACACCATTACACAAAGATGACTTTTTTGAGCACACATTTTTTGTGTTTTTAGTGCTTTAAAATGAAGAGAATCCTCAGAACTAGAGTTTAAGTGGATCCAAAACTTTAAAACTCTTTTTTTAATGATTAGATTTAGGGGAAGACGGCCTAGCTCAGCTCTGCAGGCGTTATTAGGCGTGTTTCTGTGGACGTGAAGGATACTTCTGCAGAACTCTACATGCAGAACTTCTAAAGGGTGTTTGTGCCAATCTTTATGGCTGTAGTTACTCGCTGGGCCCCAGATCTCGCTTCCATACAGGGCAATAGGCAGTATGACACTATCGAAAATCTTTGTCCAAATTCTGATGGGGATATTTATTTTGAATAATTTTGTTCGTATGGCATGCAGTGCTCTGCGGGCTTTTACAAGTAATGTTTTTATTGCCACATTGAAATTTCCTGTGGGAGTTAAAACTAGACCAAGATAGCTGTATTGTAAAACATGTTGTAGAGTAGTGTTGTTTAAAGTAAATATATGTTTATGTTCTAGATTTCTGGGTTTTTTCTGAAATATCATAATCTTAGTTTTTTGGATGTTGACTTCTAAGGTCCAGTCATGGCAGAATTTAGTTAAAATGTCAAGGTTGTTCTGGAGGCCTTCAGGTGTTTTAGATAAAATTAGCAAGTCATCTGCATATAGTAAATATTTGACTTCTGTGTCAAATAATTGTAGTCCAGGGCTGTTTGATTGGTCCAGTAGATCTGCCAGTTCATTGATATATATGTTAAATAAAGTCGGGCTGAGGCAGCAGCCCTGTCTTACTCCTCGCTGTTGAGAAAAATAATCAGTCCTTTGCTGTCCAATTTTTACTGCACATTTATTTTGGTTATACATGTTTTTAATTAAGTCATATATTTTACCCCCTATGCCACTTTGAATGATTTTATAAAACAGTCCATTATGCCAAATGGAGTCAAAAGCCTTCTTAAAATCTACGAAGCATGCGTATATTTTTCCATCTTTCTTTTGGTGTACATGTTCATTTATTAATGTGTGTAGTGTGTGAATATGGTCAGTGGTTCGATGTTTAGGAAGGAAGCCAATTTGAGATTTGCTGATGACATTGTGCTGCATTAAGAAAGATGAGATTCGAGAGTTGATTATAGAGCAAAATACTTTTCCCAGATTACTGGTAACACATATCCCTCTGTAGTTATTAGGATCGGTTTTGTCTCCACTTTTAAAGATAGGAGAGATGAGTCCTGTATTCCAGACCTCAGGGAAAACGCCTGAATTCAAAATCATATTAAAAAGTTTGAGTAATGCAGTCTCAAATTCAGGAGAGCTGTTTTTAAGCATCTCATTTTTTATGTTGTCAGGGCCACAGGATTTCTTACATTTGAGGGATTTCAGTTTTCCATTAAGTTCTTGTTGGGTTATTGGATAATCTAGTGGATTTTGGTTGTTTTTGATACACGATTCAAGAGCATTCAATTTTTCAAGGACTTTTAACTGGTTGGGATTATTCAGAGGGTCAGTTTGATGTGAATAGAGCTTCTCAAAATAATCTTTCCAAATTTGACCATCTTGTATGGCTAGTTCTTGTGGCTTTGTATTATTTAGACTGTTCCAAGTGCTCCAGAACTGACCCTGATCAATTGTGTTTTCTATCTTCTGAAGTGTGTTGTTATAATAATCCAATTTCTTTTGTCTCAGTGTGTTTTTGTATCGTTTGAGAAGTTCTGAGTGCTTTAAGCGTAATTCTAAATTGACTGGATCTTTATGTTTTTGGTTTGAAATTAATCGTAACTCTTGTCTCATTGTTTTACAATCATGGTCAAACCACTTTTCAGAAGGTTTTTGTTTAGCTCTATTTTTGTGTTTATATGTAGTAGTTTCGTTTAAATTGGCCTTTTTTGCTATATTTTCAAAAATTTCATTAATATGTTTAATTGCTAAATTTATTCCTTTCCAATTATTATCATATGTTGAATTGTTAAACATTGTTATGGAATTAACTATTTCATTTGACTTTAATACTTTAAAATATGTTTCAGCAGCACTATGAGTCCATCTATACGGTGTTTTAAGTTTATGTAGATTAATTGGCTTTTTATGAATTTCTCTTGATCTGATGTTTTCACCTTTAATGAAAAGATTTATCTGGCTGTGATCAGACAGGGGTGACTGAGCTTTGACGGTAAATGCATTGAAATGGGAGGGGCTTATATTTGATAAGGCATAATCTACAACACTGTTCCCGAGATTTGAGCTATAGGTAAATTGTCCACAGGAATCTCCTTTGATTCTACCATTGAGGATATAAAGACCTAAAGTTTGACAAAGGTGGGCTACCTCTTTCCCATGCCTATTGACTCCAGTATCCTGGTTATTTCTTCTAGGTAGAGTATTGAAGAGATCTTGGGGTATATGTGTGAACACATGTTTGTCTCCTGAATTATCAATATAGTCTAATTCTGAACCAGTTCGAGCATTTAAATCTCCACATAGTAAAATTTTCCCCAGAGTTTGATATTGATTAATTTCTTCTTGTAATATGTAAAACACTTCATCGTCATAGTATGGGGAATCTGATGGAGGAATATATATTCCACAGATAAAAAGGTCTCTATCTAGAATTCCAAAGCTTTTATCTAATTTTAACCAAATGTGATTTTTGCCTTGCTGTACTGTTGATGTAAAAGGAGCAAGGTCATTTTTTATCCAAATGACTAAACCACCAGAATCTCTACCACGATGTATTGAGTTGAGTTTCCAGGAGGGCACTATGATTTCAGAGTAACTTGCAGGACACTGAGTGAACACATCTGATCTACACCATGTTTCTGTTAGAATTAGGATGTCAACATTTGTGATGCTGTTTAAAAAATCTGTGTTTGTGCTTTTTAATCCAAATGTTTTGGAGCACAAACCCTGAATATTCCAAAAGCTAATATATAACATTTTGATATGATCAACAATTAAGCAGTACTGCTGTTTATCTGGAGGCAAAAACAAACAAACCAAAAATATAAAAAATAAATTCATTCAAATAGATAAATAAATTAATTAAATTAAGTAATAGTATTAGTGGAGCAAGTAAAAAAGGTAGTCAAACTAATTCTAATGACTTAAAATAATAACAATAATAATATAGTAATAACAAAAACATTAATCGAAAATAATAGGTAATCACATTGATAATTGTTATTGTGTTGTTATCAGTCATTGTAAATTTTAGTTGAGCATTTTGTTGCAGATAATGCTTAGCAGACGTTTAATCTCTCCAACATCACTATTGGAAAGTTCCTGAGCTGCTGCTGCTGACGGTGCCTGCTGTGATAGTACCTGAGCATAGCTGGGTGTCTGCTGGGATGGTCCACGGCGTTGGGACAGGCTTTCAGTGTATTGCTGCCTTTCTTGCTGTCTGTTAGACCATCCTGAAGTCATGGGTGGTCTGTGAAATTCTTGTGGTGGTCTTGAGTGAGATGAAGGTGCAGATGGCTCGAACGGCTGCATTCTTACGTTTCTTTTTGCACCTTTATAGCCAGCAGTTGGGAAGCGTCCAAGGGCAACATCTTTGATAGTTTTTGCAAAGATCCTGACCCCATCCTGGTTCAGGTGGAGCCCGTCATACAGGTGCCATGGTCTTATAGAGCTATGATGGACTAGGTGCACATTGGGCAGACTGGAACAGGAGTGACGGACCTCTTCGTTGATCTTATCAATCACAGAGGGGGGGACGTCGAGCCGTGGGAGCAAGGTTGAGACCAGTACACGTGAAGTGGGGAATGTCTGTGAGGCTTTCTCTGCCATCTCATGCATTGCCTTGGCTGTACCTTCATTTAAACTATGGAGGTCATTCGTACCTGTATGAATGATAATAAACTGCGGGTTGCCGAGATCATCATTAGTGAGCAGTTCCTGAACGCGTTTTGTGTTTCTGCAGTGGAGTGCTAGAACTCGCTGTCTGGGGAAGAGTTTCTTGGGTTCAATGTTCTTTCCAGTTGAGTCCATTAGAAGAACTACTGAGGCCTGAGTCACTGGTGTCCTGTGGGATGGTGGTGGTGGTGGTGTGTGAGTGCGCTCCTTTACTTGGCCATTCATTGAGTCTGGAGGTGTGGAGCTGTGTGACATCACTTCACAAGGGAGTTGTAAGTTACTTTCGGTGCAGTTGTTGTTAGAAGATTCACTTTCCTCGTTTTTAAGCTGCAAATAGATTGCAGTCTGTTCTTTCAGATTTTCTTTTAACTCGTGGATCTTTTTCTCAAATTTTCTTTCTTTCTGTATTGAGTCCTCTTTCATTTTTGACATTTCAGCCCTGAGTGTCATGTTGGTGTTGTGCAAATCCTTGATTTCAGCCTTAAGATTATTGATGGTAAATTCATCTGGACGGCTCAGGATTAGCTGCTTTAGTTCTGACACCTCAATCTCTAAAAGAGCCATTTTCTCAGGAAGGCATTGGAGATAACTGGAGGTATGTGTGGCCTGCTCAATCATCAGTTCATCAGAAGGGGCAGGAGATGTGACTGGAGAGAAGGACAGCAGTTCATTCTCATCTTCAGATTCCTCTTTAACACTGCAAGGTGTTTCCTCCTCAACTGTCTGCTTTAAAAGAGGAAATGACTTTTCAAAAGCTTGGAGACTAGCTTCATTCCCTTGAATTAAGACCATTCCACTGTTGTACAGATTGATGGTTTGGAAATGGGAGGAGTGGTCAGCTGATTCAAAAATGCAGATCTGACATCCTTTGCAAATTCCTTTCTTCTTAGTATAGGGGAAATATTTACTGATAATACTTTTCCACACGAGGTTCCTCTCTGTATAGAAGATCAAGTTTGTCTTCTTTTCTTGAGATGTCATATCAACATAAAGAGATTCAGGATGTTCATGTAACAGTCTCTGTTTAAATGTTTTTCTTTTGTCTCCTTTAATGTCTGCAGGGTAAACGATCTCCATGGCAACCACTGAATGTGTCCGTTATTGACAGTTGAGATTTATATGATGCTGTTAATTGTTAATAATGAAAATAATATATATAATATATTTATATTATATATAAATCTTCTTAATGCCGTACTGTAATGTCCTGTGTAGATGCAGGCTATATTTGTTTCTTCTGCGTTGCTGTACCGTACTGATGATTGTTCTGCGTAGTTGCTCCGATTGCTCTCACAGCTGCCGATGTCACTGTAAATCGCAGTTGCGGCTCCTCTAATAGCGTGGTTGAAAGTTATCACTTTGTTTCTGTAGTCTTATATTTCTATAAGTGTTAAACACAGGTTTTTATGAGCTTTTGCCTCGATTAACAGCAGTACTTTGTATGAATTAATAGGAGCTCATATCTAGTGCGTCTGTTCGGAATCTCTCTCTCTCTCTCTCTTTCTTTCTTTCTTTCTTTCTTTCTTTCTTTCTTTCTTTCTTTCTTTCATCTGTCTGTTTTCTTTGTATTTTTTTTTCTTTCTTTCTTTCTTCCTTTCTTTCTTTTTCCTTTCTTTCTTTCTTTCTTTCTTTCTTTCTTTCTTTCTTT
>NC_133379.1:28234255-28295183 GCF_049309525.1 Garra rufa
GAGCTTGTTGAGCACGGGATTACTATTGATGGTTCATTTACGTCTGTTCTCCCTTTATCGATGCCATCTAAGAAAGTAATATTGTCTAATGTTCCTCCGTTTATTAGTGACGAGTTACTAGCACAGTCCCTTTCCCGTCATGGTAAACTGGTTTCTTCGATTAAGAAAATCCCGATTGGAACGGTCTCTCCTTTGCTGAAGCATGTCCTTTCATTTAGACGATATGTGTATATGGTTGTAAAAGATGATGCTGAACTGGATCTTACGTTCAAATTCCGTATAGACGACTTTGATTACGTTGTGTTTGCAACAACAGGAAAGATTAAATGTTTCGGTTGCGGGGAGATGGGACATCTCATCCGTGCTTGTCCCAGAAAAGAGCAGACGATAGAAGATCAACAAATTTTGAATGATGTTGATGTTTTACCGGCGACTGATCAATCTACGGTAGTCCGTGTAGAGACGGCCGCTAACATTCGGACTGAGAATGAACAGACTATAGCGGAGCGCACTGAGCCTGAGTTAGTTCTATCAGATTTGCTAGCGGTTAATCAGATTCATTCTGAAACGGTGTCTATAAATGAGAGAAAAGACGTTGATGGTTCTGCGTGTTCTTTTGATGTTGACATAAGTGAGTCTAGTGGCATTGACATAGAGGCAGAACAGATACTGTTTAAAGCACCTCTAAAACGAAAGAAAAGTGATAATACTGGTGACTTGAGACTTGCAAAGAAAACAGACATTGCTGAATGTGAAGACCAGGGTGTCTCTGAGAGTGACAGTGAGTCAGATTCTAGCGTCTCTCTTTCGCAGAGCGAATGTGTGAGTCGCAGTTATGAAGTAGACGATATTAAAATGTTTCTGAAATCAACTAAAAATAGAAGAGGAATAAAAGTAGATGAGTATTTTCCTGATCTTAGACAATTCATTGATAAGACAAAGTGCTGGATGGCTGATGGTTTTTTTACCAATAAAGAAGTATACCGGTTAAAGAAACTGGTGAATAAACTCAATGTTGAGCTAAGTAACGACAATGGTGAAAAGACCTAATTTGATGTTTTTTTGTGGTTTACTTTTACAGTTTTTTTTCTTATTTCTCATGCGTGAGGTTAATGTTGCATCAGTGAATGTAAATGGAGCTAGAGATATAAGGAAAAGAGTATTATTGCATGATTTTTTCAAGCAGAAGAAGTTAGATGTAATTTTTCTCCAAGAAACTCATAGTGATTTCAAGAACGCTGTAGATTGGTATAGGGATTGGGATGGTCTCTCCATATTAAGCCATAATACTGCTGTCAGTGGCGGAGTTGCTGTCCTGTTTTCCAAAAATTTTAAGCCTGTTTCTCATGATGTGGAAGAAATCGTAAGGGGCAGACTTTTAAAAGTTAGAGCTCGCTTTGAAAATTATGTATTTTTATTTCTTTGTATCTATGCTCCAACTTCAGCGGCTGAAAGAATGTGTTTTTTAGACACCTTAAATTCAACTCTGCAAAACTGTAATAGTGAGGAGTTTTTGATTTTGGGAGGTGATTTTAATTGCACAGAGAAAAGTCTAGATCGTAATCACTTTGAACCCCATAGCCCCTCTCGTAAGAGACTTATTCAAGTCGTTAATACTCATGAGTTGTGTGATCTATGGAGATGCTTTAATAATAATTTAAGACAATACACATGGTCTCATTCCCGTGATAATATTGTATCGCTAGCCAGGTTGGATAGATTTTATACTTTCAAGCATCAATATAGTATTTTCAGTAAGTGTTTTATTGTCCCTGTTGCTTTCTCTGATCATAGTATGGTGTGCTGTTCTTTTGTTTTGGATTCTGTTAAACCAAGTAGTGCTTATTGGCATTTTAATAGTGCGTTACTTAACGATAAATTTATTGACACTTTAAAGTATTTTTGGGAAACTTTTAGAGCTACTAAGAGCTCTTTCCAAACCTTAAGGCAGTGGTGGGACTTTGGTAAAGTGCAAATTAAACAACTTTGTCAACAACACACTCGGAATATCACTGTACAGTTATCAGAATCAATGAAAACATTGGAGGCTTCAATTGTCAACCTTCAAGAGTTAGCTGAATTGACAGGAGAGAATGATGTTTTGGAAGCTCTCTCAATGAAAAAAACTCAACTTTCTGATCTCTTAGGGGTCAAGGTGCAAGGAGCTCTGGTCCGGTCCCGCTTTCAAAATATTGACCAAATGGATGCTCCAACAAAATTTTTTTTTAACCTTGAGAAGAAAAATGGACAAAAGCGTTTTATTCACGGGCTGCGTTCTGATTCTGGCACACTACTATGTGATCCTGTTGATATTAAGAAGAGAGCAGTTTGTTTTTATAAAAGCCTGTACAGCTGTGAGCTTGTTGTGGAGCCTGATTTTGGGAATGCTTTTCTGGAAAACTTGGCACAGGTGTCTGAAGAAGCCAACAAGAAACTCTGTGAGGCTTTGAGCCTTGATGAGTTGTATAAGGCCCTTCAGGGCATGGAGGCTGGGAAAGCCCCTGGTATTGATGGTCTCCCAGTGGACTTTTATAAGTCTTTCTGGACAGTGGTTGGAGAAGATTTGCTCCTGGTGCTCAATGAAAGCTTGGCCGAAGGGCGGCTGCCATTGAGCTGCCGTAGGGCTGTCATTACACTCCTCCCAAAAAAAGGAGACTTGACGGACATCAAGAACTGGCGACCTGTGTCACTGCTCTGTACAGATTACAAACTGCTCTCTAAAACTTTGGCTAGTAGATTAACAAGAATAATGGAGCAGGTGATTCATCCGGATCAGAGCTATTGCATACCTGGTAGGTCCATTTTCGATAACATCTCCCTAGTACGAGATATTCTGGAGGTCTCTAAGTTGTTTAATTTAGATTGTGCCTTAATCTCCTTAGATCAAGAGAAAGCTTTTGATCGTATTGAACACGATTACCTTTGGAAAACTCTGTCAGCTTTTGGTTTTTGTCAAGATTTTGTGGATATGATCAAGATACTGTACTCTGATGTTGAGAGTGTGTTGAAAGTGAACGGTGGCTTATGCACTCCTTTTAAGTTTGGTAGAGGTATCAGGCAAGGATGCTCATTGTCGGGGATGCTTTACTCGTTAGCTATAGAACCACTTTTGCAGCAGATAAGAGTTCATTTGAATGGTTTACACATACCTGGCTCTAATTGTAGTATTCATTTGTCAGCCTATGCTGACGATGTAATTGTCATGGTTACCAGTCAAAAAGATATTGACATGTTAAAAAATTTACTTGAAGATTTGAATTCTTTGTCATCTGCTAAAGTAAACTGGATTAAAAGTGAAGCTCTTATGTGTGGAAAGGGGATGAGGGAAAAGTTAAGGCTGCCTGACGGTTTACTTTGGAGCAAAGGGGGTTTTAAATATTTGGGAGTTTTTTTAGGAGATGAGGTCACTGTTCAGAAAAACTGGGAAGGTATTGTTGAAAAGGTTAAAGGTCGATTACAAAAGTGGAAATGGTTGGCTCCAAGCATGTCCTATAAAGGACGTATTTTAATTATTAACAATTTAGTTGCATCCTCGATTTGGCATAAGCTGGCCTGTATAGATCCACCTTCAAAACTGATGTCTGAAATACAAGCTGTATTAGTAGATTTTTTTTGGGATAAACGGCATTGGATTTCCCAGAGCATCTTATTCCTGGCCAAAGAAGAAGGTGGACAAGGATTGATGAACTTACCAAGCAGAACAGCAACCTTCCGATTGCAATTCATACAAAGACTTCTTTTGGGATCAAGTGACTCTGGTTGGAGGGCTGCTGCATGTGCCATTTTAAGGTTTTGTGGAGGCCTACAAATGGACAAACCTCTTTTTCTTTTGCGTCCTCAGGATTTGGATACTTGCAGGATGCCAATTTTTTATCGCAATCTTTTTAAAGTTTGGAGTCTTTTTAATTTTCAAAGGACATCATGCACAGAATCACTCTTTTGGTTGCTGAATGAACCTTTGGTACTTGGGGCCCGATTAGATATTTCCAATGTTGATTGCTTTTATCCTGGACTTAACTCTTTGCTTTGTAAATCTAAGATCACTACCCTCGGTCTACTGCTAAAAGTAGCCGGCCCTACTTTCTCGAATACTGAACAGGTGGCTTCTCACTTAGGTTTTTTTTCAAGGCGCATAATAGCTCAACTGATGGTAAGGTGGCAATCTGCTCTTACTGAGGAAGAGAGTTTATTGCTGAAAGAGTACTGTACAGGAATAAAAGTTCCTAATGCTGAAGACCCTTTTCCGAAAATATATTTGTCTCCTAACTTTGATGACTGTGTGGGTTTGTTTTTAAAGTCTAAAAAAAATGTGTGTGTAGATTTTCTCTCAGTTACAGGGAAAATGCTTTACAAAATCTGTGTGTTAGTGTTTAACAAAAAATTGCTGGAAAGTAAAGTGGACACACCATGGCGCTCCTACTTCAAACTAGATGATGATGTTAAAGTTGAATGGAGGGTTTTGTATAAGCCACCGTTAGCAAAGCGTGTAGGGGATATACAGTGGAGGGTTCTTCATGGAGCAATTGCTGTTAATGCTTTTATTTCTGTTTTAAACCCTGATGTGAGCTCTGAATGCCCCTTTTGTTCTAGTAGAGAAACTGTTTTCCATGCTTTTTTGGAGTGTTCTAGACTAATGTTTTTATTTACTGTATTAGGGAACATTTTTGAGTGTTTTAGTGAAATGTTTTCTAAGGAAATTTTTATTTTGGGCATTAAGTATGCTCAAAAAAGACGTGTTGCTTGCCAATTACTGAATTTTATTCTGGGTCAAGCTAAGTTGGCTATTTATTGTAGCAGGAAAAATAAGATTGAACAGAAACCTGGGCAAAATGTTACTGTCTTGTTTTCAGCTTTTGTAAAATCTAGAGTGTTGATCGATTTTAAATTTTACAAAGCTATGGATGATCTTCTGTCTTTTGAACAAAAATGGTGTTTTAAAGGAGCATTATGTTCTGTGATTGAAAGTGAATTAGTTTTTTCACATTTCCTGTAGTTTTTTTTTTTTTTTTGTTGAGGTGATGATTTTCTTTTGAGTTCTTGTTTATGTGATTTTGTAATAAAGAGCATTTCAAATTCAATTCTTTCTTTCTTTCTTTCTTTCTTTCTTTCTTTCTTTCTTTCTTTCTTTCTTTCTTTCTTTCTTTCTTTCATCTGTCTGTTTTCTTTAATCTTTCTTTCTTTCTTTCTTTCTTTCTTTCTTTCTTTCTTTCTTTCTTTCTTTTTCCTTTCTTTTTTCCTTTCTTTCTTTCTTTCTTTCTTTCTTTCTTTTTTCCTTTCTTTCTTTCTTTCTTTCTTTCTTTCTTTCTTTCTTTCTTTCTTTCTTTCTTTCTTTCATCTGTCTGTTTTCTTTAATCTTTCTTTCTTTCTTTCTTTCTTTCTTTTTCCTTTCTTTTTTCCTTTCTTTTTTCTTTTCTTCTTTCTTTCTTTCTTTCTTTCTTTCTTTTTCCTTTCTTTTTTCCTTTCTTTCTTTCTTTCATCTGTCTGTTTTCTTTGTATTTTTTAATCTTTCTTTTTTCCTTTCTTTCTTTCTTTCATCTGTCTGTTTTCTTTGTATTTTTTAATCTTTCTTTCTTTCTTTCTTTCTTTCTTTCTTTCTTTCTTTCTTTCTTTCTTTCTTTCTTTTTCCTTTCTTTTTTCCTTTCTTTCTTTCTTTCTTTCTTTCTTTCTTTCTTTCTTTCTTTCTTTCTTTCTTTCATCTGTCTGTTTTCTTTAATCTTTCTTTCTTTCTTTCTTTCTTTCTTTCTTTCTTTCTTTTTCCTTTCTTTCTTTCTTTCTTTCTTTCTTTTTCCTTTCTTTCTTTCTTTCTTTCTTTCTTTCTTTTTTCCTTTCTTTCTTCCTTTCTTTCTTTCTTTCTTTCTTTCTTTCTTTCTTTCTTTCTTTCTTTTTCCTTTCTTTCTTTCTTTCTTTCTTTCTTTCTTTTTCCTTTCTTTCTTTCTTTCTTTCTTTCTTTCTTTTTTCCTTTCTTTCTTTCTTTCTTTCTTTCTTTCTTTCTTTTTTCCTTTCTTTCTTTCTTTCTTTCTTTCTTTCTCCTTTCTTCTTTCTTTCTTTCTTTCTTTCTTTCTTTCATCTGTCTGTTTTCTTTAATCTTTCTTTCTTTCTTTCTTTCTTTCTTTTTCCTTTCTTTTTTCCTTTCTTTTTTCTTTTCTTCTTTCTTTCTTTCTTTCTTTCTTTCTTTCTTTCTTTCTTTCTTTCTTTCATCTGTCTGTTTTCTTTGTATTTTTTAATCTTTCTTTCTTTCTTTTTTCCTTTCTTTCTTTTTTCTTTTTTCTTTTTTCCTTTCTTTCTTTCTTTCTTTCTTTCTTTCTTTCATCTGTCTGTTTTCTTTGTATTTTTTAATCTTTCTTTCTTTTGTCTCTTTTCTTACTCTTTTCTTACTCTTAACTTTTTTTTCTGACTATTATCATCTTTTTCTTCCATTCATACATATATTTGGTCTTTCTTTTTTTTCTTCTTACTTTTCTTTACTTTCCTACTTGCTCTATTTTTTTCTTATTTTTACCTTATTTTTCTTCCATTCATTTACATATATGTGACCCTGGACCAATAGCCAACAATATTTGGCTTTTTATCTATTATTGAAAATTAAGGATTTTTATTTTATACCAAAAATCATTTTGATATTAGGCAAAGATCATGTTCCATAAAGATTTAAAAGGTTTATAAACTTCCTATCGTAAATATATCAAAACTTAATTTTTGATTAGTAATATGCATGGCTAAGAACTTTATTTGGACAACTTTAAAGGAGATTTAATTATTATTGCTTTTTTTGTACACTCAGATTCCAGATTTTCAAATAGTTTATCTCAAATATTGTCCTATCCTAACAAACCAAACATCAACAGAAAGCTTATTTATTCAGCTTTTAGATGATGTGTAAATCTCAATTTCAAAAACTGACCCTTATGACTGGTTTTGTGGTTCTTTCCTTTTCTTGCTTTTTAAAAAAAATTATATATTTTTCATATTTTTCTCCTCTTTTCTTTTTGAAGTTAAAGTTTGTCTGCTCAACCTAAAGCAGATGTGTTTATTTTGATGTGTTTGCTTTATTTGAAACATTTTTATTGCCAAGTTAGGCTGCTATAAGGCGACCGTGAAGCTGTGAAGCTGACACAGTCAAGCTGGCTAATTGGCTAATGAAAAACTTGCTTATTAGTGGTAGATACGTGTTGATTAAGGGTATCACATATATCAACAAATTCTTTTCATACTTACTCAATCTCCGAGGCACACACAATTTGGAAGACTTCACAAAACAGTACCAAACACAGAAAGTGCAACGACTCTAATTGGCATCTCTTAGCATAGCAGATGAACTTTTGTTTGCAAGTCTAAAATTGTTCCTGAACGGCAAAAGTGCGAAACAACAACTTTCTTCCTGCATAACCACCATTTGAACATCCACCTCAAGTATTATGACGGTGTATTTACACGTATGCACATTCGTGAAGGGCTAAGATAGCGGGCAATGCAATTATCTGTCTGAGTGATTCCCTATCATCAGACCCTCATTCGGTGCGATACAGCCTTTTCCATTATGTCGCGTTATTTGCATGTTTTTCATTCACCTAAAATTGATGTTAAATTGTTTTTTCCATCCACCTCATCTCCAATTCAATAACAAAATCAGACTTTTCTCTCCGCTGTGCGGCGTTCTGTCAGAGAGGGTCAGGAATCAGGCAGATAAACAATTATCATTTTTTTTTAAAAGAGCTGGTACAAGGCCTATTGAGGAAACTTTAAAATGCATAAAGCTTCATGCCTCCGTCAACAGTCGGGACCTCAGCGGAAGTCTGTTCAAGTAGATTAGAGAGGCAAAATGATTGTATTTTATCTCTTTGAGATCATCAACGGAGATTGTAATGCTAAAGCTCTATTGTTACTTTGAACCTGACAGATGATAAAAAACATGGCAGCAACAATGCCCCTGTCGAAGAGCATTCTGTTTCCAAATGCGTGCCATTTCCTTGTGCCGTATCCAATTATGTTTAGAAGCGCTTTCTAAATGATGAACATTTGACTGTTATGCAAGGGCTGAGACGACGGCGGTTCGTGGCGCGGTGATAGGTCACGGCAATTTTAACTGTTGCGGATTGTTCTCTAGCTCCTGGAACATATGGCGCTAGTATATGAACCCAGGAAGAGATTGTTTTAATTTGCTCTCCTTCTCACCATCTCTCTCTCATTAACTCTGCACAGTGGTAGCCATCCGCTTAGATTTGCATAGACTGGCACGGGGGTCATGGGAGAGCGCGTGGCTGTCACTGAGGAGCACTTTCTTACTCTCACGTGAAGCTACCCAGCTGTTCGCCTCCTCTGTGATGTTGCCTATTCAGGGATCACAGGTCAGACAAACTCCGTTCTGTTCCTCGCAGCTACGCTGCTCTCAGCATGCAGCAGGTCCTATCATTAGCATCGGTGTTTTGTGGGGATACTAACACTTCTGTCGATTTTGACACTCACACTTTACAAAAAAAAAGAAGGTGCAATTAAACGTCCAACACATCTGTGTTATTTTGAAACTGTAATTTGTCAGTCTACAAGCTACCTATAATTTAAATACCCTTAAGTAGAATTTACAGTCATTTATATAAACAGAAGCATTTATTTAAATATTATATTATACCCATTTGTAATTATATAAATTTAAATAATTAGTTTACAATAATAATAAAAATAACTGTTGTTATTTTTACTATTGTTATTTCTTATAGTAACAACAATAGAATAACAATAATAGTAATAGTAATAGTATTTTTTTTATATTATTATATATAAATATTGTTATATAATAATAATAATAATAATAATAATAATAATTTATTATTATTATTATAAAAGCAATTATTATCATTAATAAACAAATATAATTATTAATCATGTATATTTATAGTTATAAATAATTAATAATTAAGTTATAAATATAATTAATATTCAATGATTATTAATAATAATAATAATAATAATAATATTTTTTTTACCTTTACCGTTGTTGATGTGTAAATGTAGAATTATTCATTTTTATTATAACAACAATTTTGTTGTTTGTTTTTGTTATTATTTTTATTATTGTTATTTATTATAATAACAATAATATATAATAATTGTATTCTTGTAAGCAAATAATATATTAGATATAAATAACAACATCAACAACTATAATAATAATAATAATAATAATAATTATTATTATTATTATTATCATTATTATTATAAAGTGATTTTAATGTGTATTTATTTATAATTATAAAATATAATTGATATTTAATTTATAGTAGTAATAATTATTATTATTTATTATTATTATTATTATTTAACATATTGATTAGAATGAACAGGAGAAGAAATTAGATTTTTACCTCAAACTCTTAAGATTTTTGTTGTTGATGTGTAAATAATAAAGAAAATGTGCAAATAATATGTAAATAAGAAAACAGTATGGCAGAATCTCCACAGGATGTGTTTCAGCACAAAACAAAATATCAAAATAGAAGGAACGCTCGCAATACAGCCACAACAATTTCATTTAGACAATTAATCATTGCCCTCCCACTCCTTGAATTTGGTGTAATGAGTATGCAAATGAGCTTGTGCCATTTAGGCTATTACACTGTTAAGGACTGTGTGTTTAATACAGTTGCAATTGCGTTCTGCAAACGCCGAGGCTGATGGAACTGAGTCTGGGTGGCGTCGACAGTTCAATAATTTGACACAGGAAAAGCAATCAAGCTCATTAACTGAAATGAAATGATAGCTCACAGTATTCATAATTAAACATGATTATGCACACATAAAATAACAGCTGTGACATCACTGGTTTATTAGCCAAGGCCAGAGCTTACCTGTTGACAATCCCTCAGGCAGCAAGAAAAACTGGTTGAAGGTTGAGTGAGTGTGTCTGTTGATGTGGGTCAGCTTTTGCCTTTGGGAGTATATGTACTGTAGTGTGTGTGTAAACAAGACTAGCAAAATCCTGAGATTACCAGCGATGAATGCCAAAATGTCTGCAATCATCTTTCATTGTCCTTTGTTTTCAATAATCCAAAGTCTCCGGAGTCTTGTTAAAGAGAGAGTTTACCCAAAAATGAAATTTCTGTCACTTACCCATGTAGTTCTTCAGGACACAATTTTAAGATATTTTTGATGAAATCCGAAAGCTTTCTGACCCTGCATAGACAGCAACGCAACTGAAACGTTCAAGGCCCAGAAAGGTATAGGACATCGATAAAATAGTCCATGTGACATCAGTGGTTCAACCATAATTTTATGAAACTACAAGGATACTTTTTGTGCGCAAAGAATGGCGCACTTTCTTATTTACAAGCAGAGAAAGACGCACACTGTACATAAAACAATCTTCATCAACATGTCTGAAGATTTCAACAGAGAGGACTTGTATTTTTTTTTTTTTTTTACCCAGTCTTACCAGAACATAAGATGATAAACTAAGGCTATGCTTACACTAGTGCATTTTCATTTTAAAACACCTAACTTTTGGTACGGTTATGCCTGTCATTTACACTACTCTGACGTTTTTAACCCTCGAAAATGGAGACTTTCGAAAACGCTGAAGACCCCGTTTTAGTTTGAAAACTCCGGGGTTAAGTTTTTAGGGTAAACTCCGGGGGTTAAGTTTTTAGTTTTTAGAATACACAAAAAGTATTCTTGTATCTTCATAAAATTACGGTTGAACCACTGATGTCACATGGACTATTTTATTGATGTCCTTACTACCTTTCTGGGCCTTGAACGTTTCAGTTGCATTGTTTTTCCATGCAGGGGCAGAAAGCTCTCGGATTCGTCAAAAATATCTTAATTTGTGTTCAGATTTAGAACAACATGAGGGTGAGTAATTAATGACAGAATTTTCATTTTTGGGTGAACTATCCCTTTAAATACAATGCTTATTGATACTGTAAAAACAGTAATATTTTGAAGATTTTTAATGCTTTTAAACAAGTCTCTTCTGCTCACTAAGCCTGCATATGTTTGATCTAATCAAAAATGTTGAAATATTATTACTATTTAAAATAACGGTTTTCTATGTAAATATATTTTAAAATGTAATTTATTCCTGTGATTTCAAAGCTACATTTTTAGCATCCTTACTCCATTTTTCCAGATTTTCAACTAAAAAAAAAAACATTTATTATTATGATGTTGAAAAAAGCTGAGTAGAATTTTTTTTTCACGTTTCTTTGATGAATAGAAAGTTCAGATGAACAGCATTTATCAGAAATAGAAATCTTTTGTAACTTTATAAATGTCTTTATCATCACTTTTAAATAACTTAAAGCATCCTTGCTAAAAATCCTTGCCAAATTTTTTTTCTATATCTATAATTATATCTATAATAAAATATATATAATGTATGATATTATATTGTGTAATGTATTGTATTGTATGTATAATGTTACAAAAGCTTTTTATGATAAAACTGTTATTTTAAATGGTAAAAATATTATTATTTTTTTACAGATTAACTGCTGTCCTTTGGATCAAATAAATGCAGATTTGGTGAGCAGAAGAGATTTTTTTTTTTTTTTGTCAGAAAAGATGTGAGTGTTTTTGCTTTATTTTTTAATGCACCTCTTGCCTTCGAAATGTAAAGTCGCCCCACTTTTGCTTTTTGCGTATATACTGTAATTCAGTTTGTCCTAGCCTTGATTTCCAGACTGAATTTACCGTCTACAAGGTTCATCGAGAGAAGTTTGCTCTCTTACGCTCCCTCTTTCTCTCTATGATTCACTCTTATGAAAGTGGTCTATAATGGTAGATGCTAGGACATAAATGACAACGGCAGAAAATGGATGTAATCACAGATATGAAAATCATACATTTCTTTGTTTGTTTCCCCACATTTTCTCTCTTTTTCACTCTTCCAGCTTATGTATGCAGCTTTCAGTTTGAAGCATTCACTGGCTCGCGTGACATTTCCAGTAGCGCTGCTGACAGTGTTATCTTCTCCTCCAAAGCAAAGAAACTAAATGGCCAAATGACCTGGAGACACCTCTATAAAAGTTATACACCTAGTACTGAAGTGCGAGTCCTTCTGCTTTATAACCCTGTTTGCTGCTTTTTATGGCTAATGGCATACTTTCCATGAGTCTGTCGCGCTACGTTATAGAGCAATTTTAAAAGCACTTTTTGGCTGATTTTGTAAATGTGTTTGTCTGAATTCTCTGCTAGGTGACAATGGAAGCTATTCGGTTAATTTATGTAGTAAACAAACATATTGTACAAGCATTATCTGCAGATTGTAACTTTTCGCTTAAAGTTTAAAGTTTTTTTCAGTTGGGCCTACTTGTTGATGTCGAAAAGCTTACATTTCATGTTTTTAGCAAAATCATTCTGGTTAAAAACTGTTTATCTAACTGATTGATCAATTGCCCAATCCCTAAATCAGCTTTTTATCAATCATAGCTTTCATTCGCATACAAACGATGCCTTCTCTTCAGTAAAACCAACAGCTGCTGTACCAGATTAATGACTACAGCTGCAAATACAGTTAAATTGTCACAGTTAGGTATAAAAACTGTTGTTTTTCAGTCTGGGCCATGAGCCAGAACAACACAGCTGTGGTTCAGTGTGTTGATTGAATAAGTTGTCCTGAGCATCACACAATATGTAGCTGCGAATTTGCAGGCAGCTATTTTGAATCAAGCCTACTGTATGTGTAATGGGTAATATTTTCAAATGTTTTCATTTTAATAACTGTGTCAGCCATCTGATCATGTCATGACTGTTCAGTGGAACTGAGAACTACAAAGACGGAAATGCTTTCATCCTCAGCCGATGTATGGCCACATTTAATACTTCACACTTTGAATGGCTCTAATCCTTTTAATGGAAGACAGGCACATATATAACATGCTAAAAAGAGTTTCCTTGAAGTGGTCTTCACTTTCAGTACAAAAATGAGCCTGTTTAACGCCTCTTTCAGCTCCAAGCCAGAACTGAGCAAAGTCTCCTATTAATCTGTAGGGTTGCGAGTGTGGGTGTCCAGATGGCTGAAATTGCATCATGTATTTCTTGTTTATCTCTGACTCACTTTTCTTGTCTACACTTGAACAACAAGGGGATTGCTTCAGAGAAGGGCAGTGATCAGAGAGATCTTTGATAGCTAATGCACCACTGGACTGTTTCGAAGCCCCACATGATACCCTCCTCTCCATTACTGTGCGCTTTGTTATGCAAATACGCCATTATATAGTTCCGCGGCTCGATTACACACAGGACAGACATTGTGAAACGACGTTCTTGATATGTGAGGGAGAAAAAAGAAACCATTCTGACGAGCGATGGCACTAACTGCGGAAGTCACCCGTAACGATTCTCTTCAAAACTCTCTGCGATCGTTTGAAGTTTGAAACGGGCTGTTTTTCGCCTTCTGGGTCAGCCGGAGATGTTATTTGCGCAACGCTGAAGCGCATAGAGTCAGCAGAATTCACAAAGCCTCCGGGTCGCCAGCCGTCCGAGATGCGGAAAATGAAAGATTCTGTCCATTTTTAATTAGCCCTTGAGATAAACCATCAGGCGCTCCGCTTCTTTTTCGTCTCAAGAGCGGCCATTTTCTTGTCCGCTAATGCGCTGAGTGGTGCAGGAAACTCTAATGTCTTAATTACGGGAGCGGTGGATAGCGATAACAGCCTCCATCGCCCTCAGAAATAAAGAGCTTATGTGCGCACGCAAGCACGGGCGGCAATGTGAAAGCAAGGTGAAGCAGATCTCGCTGTGGTAAACAGCACAAGAGCTGACGACTCTTTAGTCGGCATTGACCTGGGGAGAAGGAGAGACGAGAGCTCTGGCGATGGGAATGATTTCAATTACCTTCTCTTAGGAGCAGCGGGCCATAAATCTCTCTCCTCTATCTTAATCGCCTCTGCGGTGAAGCCCATAGTCAATCTGTTGCAGACACAATCAGTCTACATGAACACTTCATGTCAGGCTTAAGCCCTGTCTGCTGGCTACATCATCACAATTTAATTGGGCTACAAAAGCCGTGCGAGTCAACATCTCAACCGTGCTTTTGCATGCTGCGAATTCTTGCGTATCTTAACCCTTTATTAATCCAGTTTAATGGTGTGGTTGGCCACCCCACTCACAACTAGTTGCAGAACGTCTTTATGACCACATCAAATGTTAGAATTTTTAGATGCGCATTCCACTTCAGCGCCCTGCAATAGACAAATGAGCGAGGGAAAGGTACAGGTAACCAGGAGCTTCAGTACAGTGAACAGTGAACTGCGGTCAGATGAGATGTTGTCAGGCCATATGTCTGTAAAAAATTATTTTACCTGTCTTGTCAGCTGTTATACTGTGCTTGTAGCACATGCACTTCAGTTGCACACTCAAATGTGGCGTCATGCCCTGTAGCCTTTATCATTTCATACTAAAGCGTGAATGAAACCAAGAGCAAGTGTGTCAGATCCGCGTCACGTTCAGAAGTGGCAGCTCTTAAAGTAATAGCAGCCAAATAAGCTAAAACCAGTTGATGTGATGTCTGTTAACCAAAGAACAATTGAAAACAGTGGAAAGCAATAACTTTTGTAGCTTTAGGGATTCACCTGTGTTTAATTTAATATTTGGTATTTGATAACTTCGCGGAATACATCACGGAGCAAAGAGGAAACTGGCAAGATGCCGACAGACAAGACAGAGCAGGTTACTACCAGTATGAAACACGGTCTGAAGAACGACTGAAGAAAGAAAGACATAAACATCTTGGATGACAAGGGGGTGAGTAAATTATCTGGAAATTTTTGTTCTGGAAGTGAACTACTCCTTTAATCTACTCCCCTGTCTGATTTTCAAACGGTAAAACTCAACTTATTAACTTATCAACATACATTATATAAGTCAAAATTATCGATTTTTCTTTTGTGCCAAAAATCATTAGGATATTAGGTAAAGATCATGTTTCATGAAGATATTTTGTACATTTCCTAGCATAAATATATAAAAACTTCATTTTTGATTAGTAATATACATTGCTAAGAATGTCATTTCAAAACTTTAAAGGCGATTTTCAAAATTTTTTGCACTCTCAGATTCCAGATTTTCAAATAGTTGAATCTTGGCCAAATATTATCCTAACACTAACAAACCATACATCAATGGAAAGCTTAGAAAAACTTGACAGGTTTTGTGGTCCAGGGTCACAAATGATTCACTGCACAAGCATTTTTTTTTTAAATATCTAGTAAAAATATCTAAACCCCAAAACCTTTAAACAAGATGCATGAAGTACAACTGCATAAGATATTAAGACTTGTTTTCAGAGATTGCATCTTTTAATAAAAGTGTCTTTTGTTTTGTTGCTCCAGTGAGTTAATTATAAAAACTCTGTCAGAGGAAATATATTTTACGCAGTGTTGCTTCTTGAATAAATTTATCCTGTTTTTAAAGGATTTTGATTTATTTAATTTTTTGTTTTAGCAGAAAACAAGTCACAAAAGACTAATTAAAAACTCATTAATGAGTAATTGTGTGCAGTATACAAATCTCTTTGCAGAAGCAGGTGTGTAAAACACTGTAACTAAGCTTATATAATCATTCTGCACCTGCAAAACAAATGAAAAACTTAACGTAGCATTTTCTTGTCTGCAGTTTCTTTGCTAGGATGTTCTGTTTGACAGCTGAACACCTGAAAAGCTAGCACTTTTATTTTAGTTTTTCATAAATTTTAGTGTTATTCTACTTGTCATCTTTTAAGCATCAGGTGGAATGCTTTTATACCTGGACGTCAAGCAGTACAACACAACTTGAAACACATTTGCCTTTTTTTGAAGTAAACGTATTACTAGTGATCAATGTGATGGCGTGTGACAGAGTAGCCCCATTGAAACCCTTTGTTGTAAGTTGACTATTAAATGTTACATGAATGTGCTAAAAGTCAAGAGAAGAACGGCAGCCTCTTCATGCCATGCCACATTACATGTAATGGACTTTCTGCATAGACTACAGTACTTAGAAGCCACCCTTGTTATCAAGAACATTATTATTTTATGCTATTTTTGCTTTGCTAGAGCAAAGGGTTATTTTCTTCCACTGTGTGCCCAATTTTTGCACATGGATAGCAACGTGACAATGTTTTTTATAATACTGATACTTGCAAATACTTGAGTTTAGATTCTTGAATAAATCTCTTTGCACTTTAATGTGAAAAAATGACAAAATATATTTAATACTTGCTTTAGGCTTCTATGAGATGTATAGCACCTAATAAAACCATATTCTTGTCCTGTAGCATCAACATTATCAAAATTACTACATTTTTAGGCTGCAAAAAGAGAGTATAAAGAGTGTGTAAAGAGAGCTGGCTATTATATATATATATATTATTTTATGTCACTTTTATTTATTGCATTTTATGCCTTTTTTTTAAATTAAATTAAATTTTGCAGGTTATCTGTCTTCATCAGTCTCTAAAAAAAGTCAGACCTTTCTCCAGTCTTTGTGCTTGTGATTGGCTGTGTATTTTATGTTTATTTTATTTTATTTTTTATTAAATATATTCTATTTATTTTTATTGTATTGTATTCTATTTTGTTTTATTTTTTATTTAATTTGAATTCATGTTTTTTCTTCATCAGTCCCTAAAAGTCAGATCTTTTTTCCAGTCTTTGTCCTTATGACTGTGCATTTTATGTTATTATTTAATTTAATTATTTAATTTAATTTAATTTCATTTTTAATTTAGTTTAATTTCATTTAATTTTTTTAAATTTAATTATTTGTCTATTTCATTCTAATTTTATTTTATTTAGTGTGTTATCTTCATCAGTCACTAAAAAATGTATTGATTTGATTTTATGTTTCTGTTTTTTATTTTATTTTATTTTATTTTATTTTGCATGTTATCTATCTTCATCAGTCCCCTTCATCAGATCTTTCTCCAGTATTTTTGCTTATCTTTGGCTGTGTATTTTATTATTTTATTTTAACATGTATTTTATTTTATTTTGTTTAATTAAATTTTTTATTATTTCATGTAATTTTTTTATTTATTTTAACTTATTTTTCTAATTTATTATATTTTGTGTCATTTTTAAATTTTATTTTTCTAATTTAGTCTATTTTATTTCATTTTTTAATTGTATTTAAGTATTTTGCATGTTAACTATCTTTATCAGTCCCTAAAAAGTCAGATCTTTCTCCAGACTTTGTGCTTATCATTGGCTGTGTATTTTGTTATTATTATTTTTATTATTATTATTACTATTTATTTTATTTTGTTTTATTATTATTATTATTATTTTTATTTCATTTTAATTTATTTTAACTTATTTTTCTATTTTATTATATTTTGTGTCATTTTTAAATTTTATTTTTCTAATTTAGTCTATTTTATTTCATTTTTTAATTGTATTTAAGTATTTTGCATGTTAACTATCTTTATCAGTCCCTAAAAAAAGTCAGTAAGTCTTGTGCTTATCATTTATTTTTATATTTTATTTTTATTTTATATATTAATTTATTAGCATGTTACCTATGTTCATCAAGTCAGACCTTTTTATTTTATTTTATTTTATTTTATTTTATTTTATTTTATTTAGCATGTTATCTATCTTCATCCGTCCCTTAAAAAAAGTCAGATCTTCCTTGAGTCTTTGTGCTTATCATTGGCTGTGTGTTCCAGTATCCTGTTTCATCATGGTCACTCTCCAGTGGTCCGTTTTGTGTGTTTGGGGCAGTGTATCCTTTCCACCCCAGAGGCGCGATGACAGTGATGAAGAGGGCAGCAGTAACCTCACCAGGACCACCATGGCCTTGGGTGCACCGCTCCGCTCTGCAGGGTGCCCAGTAATTTTCTATCCCGACTTGGCAGGACACACACACTCCAGACTGCAGGGTTGCCAGATACACAGTTATACAAGCAATCAGGTCAGGAAACAGGTGATTATTATGTTTTATATTATACAACAGATTATGCTGTTATGCTTTAGATTTAACAATTACTGTATACAACTGTACCTTTTTGCTGCTGAAAAGGATTTCGTAACAGGACTTGACAATGGCACGGAAAACAATGTCAATGGTTAGGAATCTTTGGTTAGGAATTGATCTTAACTGTAAAACTGCATTCAGAGTTGAAAGCAGTGCAATCAGAGTACAACATGAAGAAGGAGAGTAACCGGGAAGGACAGACATGAGTGAGAGGACTGTTATCAGGTTGGAGAGAGAGACAGATAGAAAGATGAGTGAAGACGTGAGAAGGCCCGGGATGGCAGTGACAGTGACACCCTGTGCCCTGAAATCCCAGCGGACCTTTTCTTGTGCTGAAAACAAATGAAACCATGTGTGCTGTTGTGTGTCAGCGGCCGAATACACACTGCAGTAAAATTTTGTCACTTCTCTTCGCTTAGTCTTCTTTTGTACAAATGGAAATGTGAAAACACTGACAACACCATGACTTTTTAAAGTGAGTTGTTTTTAGTAAATTTAATGAGTAACTTACATTATAAAGACAATATGGATAGGTATTTACTTAGCTAATAAAAATAGTTATTTATTTTCTACATTGTCAAACTTTGTAATTCTATATTCAAATTTTATTATTAATGAAAACTAATTTATGTATTTATTTTCTATACACTGACAAACGTACTTGTATATTTCTTATTAATAAAAAATAATTAATTAACATTGCCATATTTTGTAATTATATATTCATATTTTATAAATAATAAAAACATATTTATTTATTTTCTATACTGTTAAACTTTGCAACTATATATATTCATATTTTATTATTAATAAAAACTTATTTATTTTCCACACTGCCAAACTTTGTAATTATATATTGATATTTTATTTATAAAAACAAATTTATTTATTTTCTACACTGCCAAACTCTGTATTTATATATTCATATTTTATTATTAATGAGAACGAATTTATTTATGTATTTTCTGCACTGCCAAACTTTAATTATATATTTATATTTTATTATTAACAAAAGATAATTGATTTATTTTATACACTGGCAAACTTTGGAATTATGTTGATATTTTATTAATAAAAATATGTATTTATTTTCTACACCGGCAAACTTTATAATTATATATTTTTATTTTATTATTGATAAAAACTAATTTATTTATTTATTTTCCACAATGCCAAACTTTGTAATTATATATTCATATTTTATTATTAATAAAAAACGAATTTATTTATTTTATACACTGCCAAACTTTGTAATTATATATTCATATTTTATT
This sequence comes from Garra rufa, assembly GCF_049309525.1. Lineage (NCBI taxonomy): Eukaryota > Metazoa > Chordata > Actinopteri > Cypriniformes > Cyprinidae > Garra > Garra rufa. Next base: position 28,253,479 of record NC_133379.1, read on the forward strand.
ATTACTAAAAAATAATTTATTTATTTTCCACACTGCCAAACTTTGTAATTATATATTCATATTTTATTATTAATAAAAGCTATTTTTATTTATTTAGTTTCTACACTGACATATTTTATTATTAATAAAAACAAATTTATTTGTTTATTTATTTATTTTCTACACTGGCAAACTCTGTAATTATATATTCATATTTTATTATTAATAAAAACGAATTATTTTTTTAAATTTATTTTCTACACTGGCAAACTTTTTAATTATATATTCATATGTGATTATTATTTAAAACTAATTTATATATGTATGTGTGTATTTATTTTTTACACTTGCAAAGTTTGTAATTATATATTCATATTTTATTATTATTAAAAAAACTAATTTATTTATTTATATATATATTTTTTCTACACTGGCAAACTTTGTAATTATATATTCATATTTCATTACTAATAAAAACTAATTTATTATTAGTTTATTAAATTATTTATTTTCTTCACTTGCAAACTTTGTTCATAATAATAAAAACGATTTTTAAATATATTATCTACAGTAGCAAACTTTGTAAATATATTCATATTTTATTATTAATCAAATTATTAATGTAATTTATTTTATATATCAATTATTCATTTATATTTTTGTATTTATATATTAATACATTTTTTTGTATTAATGTTATACATTTAATTTATAATGATCACAAATTATTGTTTTGTTCCTGATCAAATTAGTTGTTGAATGAATCATTTAAGTGAATGATTCAAAAACTTACAAAGACTCTCTCTTATTTTGTTCCTGAATGAATCAGCTTTTTTGAACAAATCCATTCAAGTTAATGATTCAAATAATTTTCTTGTAAAAGCCAACTATTGTTGTAGCAATATGTGACCCTGGACCACAAAACCAGTCTTAAGTCGCTGGGGTATATTTGTAGCAATAGCCAAAAATACATTGTATGGGTCAAAATTATTGATTTTTCTTTTATGCCAAAAATCATTAGGAAATTATGTAAAGATCATGTTCCATGAAGTTTTTTTGTAAAATTCCTACTAATTTATACATTAAAATGTAATTTTTGATTAGTAATATGCATTGTTAAGAACTTAATTTGGACAACTTTAAACGTGATTTTCTCAGTATTTAGATTTTTTTGCACCCTCAGATTCCAGATTTTCAAATAGATGTATCTCGGCCAAATATTGTCCTATCCTAACAAACCATACATCAATAGAAAGCTTATTTATTGAGCTTTCATATGATGCATAGATCTCAGTTTTGTAAAATTTAACCTTATGACTGGTTTTGTAGTCCAGGGTCACATATAATCAGCAGAAAGTGAAATAACCCATTTTAATTTCTATTAACATATTTGCAGTTTTCCTCAGCCATTCTGTTTTATTCTTTCCTCAACATCTTTTTCTTCTAATTAAAGTGGAGTTTTTATATTAATACTTGAGGGGAAAATGCTTTTCAAGAGAATGAATAAATTGCAGTTTCTTTGTCTTTCTCGCATGATCATACGTGCCAGTCTGTGTGACTCGCCACTGCAGTCTGAGGGCATTGTGTCTGCGGTATAAAGGGACATTCACCGGTCTGATGTAATTAGAGATGGGGTGACGTTGAAGAGTGTTTCCGGTCCGTTCTTTCAGCCGTTCTGATGAAGGGAAAGGTGTGAATGGAGGTTATTTGAAAGTGAATGGCGTTGTGAAATTGCACTTTTCTCCTCGTGGATACCGCTGGCGTTTCAGACATAAATCTATTCAGCACAATCGCTCTGCTCCGCAAAGGGGAGGCAGTAAATGTCACATTCCCCGCTCCATTCTGTTAAATGCAATATGACAGTGAATGCCAGAAGTGGCTTTGATGTACACGCAGTTAATTCTTTCCTCATAGGTGGCGAAGGGAGCGTGAGCCAGAGCAGAAATTAAGCTCTGATGGTTGCCTCTGAAAAATGAGACTAATTAAAAGGATAAAGCCTGTCTTTGACTCGCCATATTTCATACAACTATTACCGGTTAATTATTTGGACACAAACTCAGTTCTCAAGGATAGGGCCTTTCTCGACATATGGCTATATGAACCTAAATAATGATATGTATTCAAATGAAAAACTACAATCCAGTGAGTAGCAAAGACTCATCATGAAGAAACCTTTTTTTTGTCTTACTTTCAGATCATCCAGTTTCTAATGAGTTTCTTTTTATCTTGATAATTTAAGCAATTTTAATTAAATCAAAGTATAATAATATTATTAATGAAGTATTTAGATGCTTTGTTTTGCTGGTCTTAACTAGTCTGTTAAACTGGTCTTTTCGGGTGGTTTTAGAGGGATTTTGGGTAGTTTTTTTCCGCTCGGACTGGGATAACAGCTTGATGACCAACTTGGGAGACTAGCTTAAACTAGCTATAATAAACTGCTATAATACATGTATATATGACACCAAGTGGCATTTATAAATAATAAAAAATAATAATAATATAAAATTCAAATTAAAAATTAAATTAAAAATAAATTAAAATGAAATATATATATATATTTTTATTTTAATTATTTTAAAGAAATTGATTACAAATACACTTTCCAAGGCAACACTTTCACAAAATTATACATTATATTATATTTATAGATTTATTAACTACTGTACGCAACAGTACAGTAGACAATGTCACTAGACAGTGGCATATATTTAAAAGAAATTGTAAAAAAAATTTTATACCAAGTGTCATTTATAAATAAAAATAAAAAAATGAACAAAAAATAAATAAATGTAAAAAAAAAATGTAAAAAATAATTAAAATACAAAAATTAAATTAAATAGAAAATTAACTATATTTTTAAAAAAGTTGAGCACAAACACACTTTCCAAGGGAACACTTTCACAAAATTAAATTATATGATATTATATGATATTATATGATATTATATTGTATTGTATTATATTATTATATTATATATTTATAGATGCTTATATATTTAGAGTAAAATAAGACTAAAATACCCTCTTTCGGAGGAAAAAAGGGGGAAAGAATTTATTAACTACTGTTATATTTTACCAAGTGGCATTTCTAAATAAAAATAAAAAAATGTAGAATTAAAATTTCAGAATTTAAAGAAATTAAGCATCAAATACGCTTTTCAAGTATTATTAGTTTTTTTTAGCTTATGTATTAAGAGGCAAATAAGACTAAAATACTGTTTTGCGGCGAAAAAAATGTGGAAGGGATATTAAGGGAAAATTATTACTTATGCTTATTATAAGTGGCTTTAAAAAATAAAATAAAGAGTAAATTAAAAATAAGGATTTTTAAATGAATTAAAAAAAAAGTAATCACAAACACACTTTCAAAGGCAACACTTTCACAAAATTATTTAATATTATATTATATTATATTATATTATATTATATTATATTATATTATATTATATTATATTATATTTATTATATTTAAAGATGCATATGTATTTAGAAGGGGAAAAAAAAAACTAAAATACCTTTTTTGTAAAGGAAAAAAGAAGGAAAGTATTTATTAACTACTGTAGGAAACAGTACAGCAGACAATGTCACTAAACAGTGGCATATATTTTAAAGAAATATAAACATTATTATACCAAGTGGCATATATGTAAAAAATGTAAAAAAAATAAATAAATAATAATAATTCAATCAAATAAAAAAATATTAAAAAACATAAAAATAATATAATTAAAACATAACACACTTTCCAAGGCAATATGTTCACAAAATTATATTTATTCATTTTTTTATTGTTTTTTCTTCAGTACAGTAGACAATGTCACTAAACAGTTCCACAAATTTAAAAGAAATGGTAAAGATTATTATACTAAGTAGCATTTAAAAAAATAACAAAATGAAATTTAAAAATAAATGCATAAATAAAATTAAAAAATAAATAAAAACGAAAAAATAATTAAAAAAACATTAAAATCAAATAATAAAATAAACAATAAAAATAATTTAAAAAGTGTAACATTTATTTTAAAGAAATTGAGCGCAAGCACATTTTTCAAGGCAGCACAAAATTATATTATATTAGATGCATGTACATTTAGAGGAAAATAAGTCTAAAATATCTTTTTGAAGAGGATAAGAAAAGGGAGGAAAGGATTTATTATATTGTAGGCAACAGTACGGTAGACAATGTCACTAAACAGTGGCATATTTCAAAGAAATTGTAAAAAGTATTATATAGAGTGTTAAAAATTAGGACGCAACCTATTTGGATGCTTTCTTGTTGTGATTAGTGGAAGATCCACATAGTTAATATGATGATCTATGTTGTGACATGGTGTTTAATCAGCTGTGAAACCATTTGATTAAAAATAATTAAATACTTTTAGAGCCTAAGAGAATGAAGTTGGTTCTGAGAAATGTTTGTGCATCATTTATTTGCAAATGTTTTATATATATATATTTAAATTACGTATCCAAATACAAATCCAAACTGCATATTCTACTGCAAATGTTTTCTTTTTGTTTAAGAGGATAATTATTATAATACATTTGTTGTTTCTGTTTTATTTTTTTCCCCAGTAATCACTACAGATTAATGCAAGAGTTGGATACAGCTGGGGCCACAAAAAGTTATAGACAAAGTGGTAAAAAAAAAAAAAAAACTTTAGACTTTTGTTCAGCAACCTCGCCGTGAGAAGAGGTGCAACATTAAGGATTTCATCAGGGGAAGGTGTGTGACAATTTCCTAAATTTATGGTGTGAATCCTCATCGCTGTGTTTAGGTGTTACAGGATGTGCAGTTTTGGAGAGAGAGAAAGAAAATCCAAATGACAGGGGCAGACAAAGAGAAAGGAAGTCAGGTCAGAGTAGAGGGGCTTTTCCAAGCATGTGCTGTGCCTGAACCTCAGCACACCTCAGTATAAAAGTAAGTTTGGTCTCATCTTTTCACAAAGAGTTTTAATAGTGCTCAATTCTGAGGGATTATTCAGCTCAGCTTTATCTACCATCGCATTCACAGTGAGCGAGGAAAAAAGACGTCGAAGCAGCCACGTTTTCTGCAGCGATCATTTCTCCATGCTTTTTCCCGTCTGGCTGCCATGCTTCATGACTGTGCTTTTAGTCAAAGCTGGAGGGATTTAACCTGAATTCTACAGCTTTGAATCGTTGTGCAGAAAGCACTCAAAGGGAAATGTGTTTGCCTAACTTTGCATGTGATCTGATTCACAATTAAAGTTACTGCTGTTATTTTAGTTATTTGAAATCTCCCACTATGTAGTGAGAAGTGTCGATTAGACGGGCTTTTCAGAATAGCATTATAGCTTTGGCCATGTGGCCATCTGGCAATGTAGCTCTGGTCATATTGGATTAAATCACAATCTGTAAAGTTAATCAGATAGTACAGCTTGAATTAAATGCGCAGTCGACTAGAGATTTACAATCCTAAAACCAAAACTTGGGATCATTTCATGAAGTATTATGAAAATGTACGACAACTTTCTGAAACAAAACAAAAAATGCACCTACTAATAGTAGCGAAAGTATATTGCTTTAAATTATAAGAGTCAGAGAGAGGTTGCAAAATGGACAAAACAGTCATAAACGCAGTTTTCATGAACAAGTTATAAAGTCTTACTTTATAACTCGCAATTACGCATTTATATCTCACAATTTTGAGAAAAAAAGTCAGAATTGCCTCTTGTATCTTCATTCTGAGAAATAAAAGTCAGTATTGACACTGTAAATTTTTCTTTATAACTTGCAATTACGCATTCATGTCACAATTCTGAGAAAAAAAGTCAGAATTACCACTTTGTATCTCATAATTCTGACTTTATAACTCACAATTGCAAGTTTATATCACACAATTCTGAGAAAAAAAGTCAGAATTGACACTTTGTATCTTGCATTCTCAGAAATAAAAGTCAGAATGGACACTTTAAATCTTGCAATTCTGACTTTATATCTTGCAATTACACATTTATATCTTACAATTCTGAGAAAAAAGTCAGAATTGCCACTTTATATCTCATTATTCTGACTTCATAACTCACAATTGCGAGTTTATATCATGCAATTTTAAAATAAATGTCAGAACTGACACTTAACATCTTGCAATTCTCTGTATAACTTGCAATTACGCATTTATATCTCACAAATCTGAGAAAAAGTCAGAATTGCCACTTTAAATCTTGCAGTTCTCTTTATAACTTGCAGTTATGCATTTATATCTCACAAATCTGAGAAAAAGTCAGAATTCCCACTTTGTATCTCATAATTCTGACTTTATAACTCACAATTGCAAATTTATATCATACAATTCTGAGAAAAAAGTCAGAATTGACACTTTGTATCTTGCATTCTCAGAAATAAAAGTCAGAATTGACCCTTTAAATCTTGCAATTCTGACTTTATAACTTGCAATTACGCATTTATCTTACAATTCTGAGAAAAAAAGTCAGAATTGCCACTTTGTATCTCATAATTCTGACTTTATAACTCACAATTGCAAGTTTATATCATGCAATTCTGAGAAAAAGAAACCAGAATGGACACTTTAAATCTTGCAATTCTGACTTTATATCTTGCAATTACACATTTATATCTTACAATTCAGAGAAAAAAGTCAGAATTGCCACTTTATATCTCATTATTCTGACTTCATAACTCACAATTGCGAGTTTATATCATGCAATTTTAAAATAAATGTCAGAACTGACACTTAACATCTTGCAATTCTCTGTATAGCTTGCAATTACGCATTTATATCTCACAAATCTGAGAAAAAGTCAGAATTCCCACTATGTATCTCATAATTCTGACTTTATAACTCACAATTGCAAGTTTATATCACACAATTCTGAGAAAAAAGTCAGAATTGACACTTTGTATCTTGCATTCTCAGAAATAAAAGTCAGAATTGACCCTTTAAATCTTGCAATTCTGACTTTATAACTTGCAATTACGCATTTATCTTACAATTCTGAGAAAAAAAGTCAGAATTGCCACTTTGTATCTCATAATTCTGACTTTATAACTCACAATTGCAAGTTTATATCATGCAATTCTGAGAAAAAGAAACCAGAATGGACACTTTAAATCTTGCAATTCTGACTTTATATCTTGCAATTACACATTTATATCTTACAATTCAGAGAAAAAAGTCAGAATTGCCACTTTATATCTCATTATTCTGACTTCATAACTCACAATTGCGAGTTTATATCATGCAATTTTAAAATAAATGTCAGAACTGACACTTAACATCTTGCAATTCTCTGTATAACTTGCAATTACGCATTTATATCTCACAAATCTGAGAAAAAGTCAGAATTGCCACTTTAAATCTTGCAGTTCTCTTTATAACTTGCAGTTATGCATTGATATCTCACAAATCTGAGAAAAAGTCAGAATTCCCACTTTGTATCTCATAATTCTGACTTTATAACTCACAATTGCAAGTTTATATCACACAATTCTGAGAAAAAAGTCAGAATTGACACTTTGTATCTTGCATTCTCAGAAATAAAAGTCAGAATTGACCCTTTAAATCTTGCAATTCTGACTTTATAACTTGCAATTACGCATTTATCTTACAATTCTGAGAAAAAAAGTCAGAATTGCCACTTTGTATCTCATAATTCTGACTTTATAACTCACAATTGCAAGTTTATATCATGCAATTCTGAGAAAAAGAAACCAGAATGGACACTTTAAATCTTGCAATTCTGACTTTATATCTTGCAATTACACATTTATATCTTACAATTCAGAGAAAAAAGTCAGAATTGCCACTTTATATCTCATTATTCTGACTTCATAACTCACAATTGCGAGTTTATATCATGCAATTTTAAAATAAATGTCAGAACTGACACTTAACATCTTGCAATTCTCTGTATAACTTGCAATTACGCATTTATATCTCACAAATCTGAGAAAAAGTCAGAATTGCCACTTTAAATCTTGCAGTTCTCTTTATAACTTGCAGTTATGCATTGATATCTCACAAATCTGAGAAAAAGTCAGAATTCCCACTTTGTATCTCATAATTCTGACTTTATAACTCACAATTGCAAGTTTATATCACACAATTCTGAGAAAAAAGTCAGAATTGACACTTTGTATCTTGCATTCTCAGAAATAAAAGTCAGAATTGACCCTTTAAATCTTGCAATTCTGACTTTATAACTTGCAATTACGCATTTATCTTACAATTCTGAGAAAAAAAGTCAGAATTGCCACTTTGTATCTCATAATTCTGACTTTATAACTCACAATTGCAAGTTTATATCATGCAATTCTGAGAAAAAGAAACCAGAATTGACACGTTAAATCTTGCAATTCTGACTTTATAACTTGCAATTACGCATTTATCTCACAATTCTGAGAAAAAAGTCAGAATTACCACTTTGTATCTCATAATTCTGACTTTATAACTCACAATTGCAAATTTATATCACACAATTCTGAGAAAAAAGTCAGAATTGACACTTTGTATCTTGCATTCTCAGAAATAAAAGTCAGAATTGACCCTTTAAATCTTGCAATTCTGACTTTATAACTTGCAATTACGCATTTATCTTACAATTCTGAGAAAAAAAGTCAGAATTGCCACTTTGTATCTCATAATTCTGACTTTATAACTCACAATTGCAAGTTTATATCATGCAATTCTGAGAAAAAGAAGCCAGAATTGACACTTTGTATCTCAAAATTCTGACTTTATAACTTACAATTGTTAGTTTATATCATGCAATTCTGAGAAAAAGAAGTCAGAATTGACACGTTAAATCTTGCAATTCTGACTTTATAACTTGCAATTACGCATTTATCTCACAATTCTGAGAAAAAAGTCAGAATTACCATTTTGTATCTCACATTCTGAGAAGAAGCCAGAATTGACACTTTAAATCTTAGAATTCTGACTTTATAACTTGCAATTGCACGTTTATATCACACAATTCTGATAAAAAAGTCAGAATTGCCACTTTATATCTTGCAATCAAAGAAATAAAAGTCAGAATTGACATTTATTTAACAATTATGAGAAAAAGTCAGAAATGCCTCTTTGTATCTTGCATTCTGAGAAATAAACGTCAGAATTGACACTTTAAATCTTGCAATTCTGACTGAACTCACAATTACGAGTTTATATCACAATTCTGAGAGGAAAAAGTCAGATTTGCCACTTTGTATCTCGCAATTCTGACTTTATAACTCACAATTACGAGTTTATATCACAATTCTGAGAGAAAAAGTCAGAATTGCCACTTTACGTCTCACAATTATGACTTTATAACTCACAATTTTGAGTTTGTCACGCAATTCTGAGAGAAAAGATCAGAATTGCTACGTTGTATCTCGCAATTCTTACTTTATAACTTGCAATTACACCTTTATATCATGCAATTCTGAGAAAAAAAGTTAGAAATTGCCACTTTATATCTCGCAATTCTTACTTTATAACTTGCAATTACGCGCATATATTTCGCAATTTTGAGAAAAAAGTCAGAATTGCCAGTTTATATCTCGAATTGACTCTAAGAGTCAGAGAGAGGTTGCTAAATGTTCATGAAAACTGCATTTATGACCATTTTGTCCAAAAACCATTTTATTTTTAACAATATAAGTGGACCTCAGAGAGAGAGAAAAAAGAAATCTCAAGAATAAGTATATGATATGACCCCTTTAACTAATTGCCTCATGTGAAATAATCAAGCAGTATCAAGGCCTGTGTTCTGCTTTCAAAGACCCTGGGGTGGCTGAAAAAAGAATAAATGTCAAAGTGATCAGGGACGTTTTCTCATTTACAAAAGGAGAATAAATATTCAGTTAAGTACAAAGAACTGAACGTATGACGTGCAAGTTACTGCTGAGATCAGTGGATTGGCACAGGGATCATAAAAAATTGAAAATGGTGTAGTTAATTTATGCTCATGTTATTACCAACCTCAGAATATCTTTAATATATATAATGTGTCTATACGAAGGCTGTCCGAAAAGTATCCAGCCATGAAATAGATATAAAAAATAGAGACTTTATTGTGGAAGATACAAGATACAAGAAACATTGTAGACAGGACAATGATGCCTCAGTTCCCTTCAAAGATGGTTTTAGTTTTGGAAAAAGCCAGAAGTCGCAGGGGGGCTGAGTCACTTGGACGAATTTATGTCTCGCCAAAAAACTCTGCACGAGGTGTGATGCATGGGCGGGCACATTGTCATGATGAAGGTGCCAATCACCAGTTGCCCATAGCTGCGGCCGTTTTCATCTCTCACCTTGTATTTTTCATATTACATGGCTGGATACTTTCAGGAATAGCCCTTGTGTGTATATGTACAGTTGAAGTCAAAAGTTTACATACACCTTGCAGAATCTGCAAAATGTTAATTATTTCACCAAAATAAGAAGGTTCAAAATGCATGTTATTTTTTATTTAGTACTGACCTGAATAAGATATTTCTCATAAAAGACATTTACATACAGTCCACAATAGCAAATAATAGTTGAATTTAAAAAAATGATCCTGTTCAAAAGTTTACATACACTTGATTCCTAATACTGTGTTGTTACCTGAATGATCCACAGCTGTTTTTTTGTTTGTTTGTTTAGTGATAGTTGTTCATGAGTCCCTTGTTTGTCCCATTTTTTCAGACTAAGGACAACTGAGGGACTATTACAGAAGGTTCAAACGCTGATGCTTCAGATGGAAAAAACGATGCATTAACTTTTTGAATTTGAAGATCAGAGTAAATTTAACTTATTTTGTCTTCTTGGAAACATATGAGCATCTTCTGTAGCTTCTGAAGGGCAGTACTAAATGAAAAACATATAATATTTAGGCAAAATAAGAAAAATTTACACATTCTCATTCCGTTCAAAAGTTTACACCCCTGGCTCTTAATGCATTGTTTTTCTTTTTGGAGCATCAGTAAGCATTTAAACCTTCTGTAATAGTTGCATATGAGTTGCTCAGTTGTCCTCAGTGTGAAAAGATGGATCTCATAATCATACAGTCATTGTTGGAAAGGGTTCAAATACACAAAAATGCTGAAAAACCAAATAATTTGTGGGACCTTAAGGATTTTTCTGAAGAACAGCAGGCAGTTTAACTGTTCAGGACAAACAAGGGACTCACAAACAATTATCACTAAACAAACAAAACACACACAAAAAAAAAAAAAACAGCTGTGGATCATTCAGGTAATAACACAGTATTAAGAATCAAGTGTATGTAAAATTTTGAACAGTGTCGTTTTTATGAATTCAACTATTATTTTCTCTTGTGGACTGTATGTAAACATCTTTTATGTGAAATATTTTATTCAGGCCAGTACTAAATGAAAAATAACATGCATTTTGTATGATCCCTCTTATTTTGGTAAAATAATTAACTTTTAAAATTTTTGACTTCTACTGTATATATATAAATTCAATTGATCAAAGGTTCAACATCAAAACTGATAAAACAAGATTTTTATTTAAAATAAATACTGCCAGTGATGTTTCCATGAAATCTATGGAAGCTGTTTTAAATTGTCTCTATGATCTGCAGCTCATTAAAAAGATCTGACTCAAAAGATTGATTTGTTCATGAATCAGAATGATTTAAATGGAATAATCTGCTCTTTTCGAGTTTTAAACTTACTGACAGTGACACAATATCGATGAATCATGGGCCACTGCTTTTTTAGCTCAACCCAGTCATTCATTCACCAGCCCTAAGCTTCACCCAATATGATGATCCTCATCTCATAACATTAGTTCATAAAGTTTTGCAGTACTTTTGTAATATTCATGCAGTCCTGCCATTCGCTAAACCACAGGGAAATAAACAGTTGCTTATCTCACTCAAACCAACATTTTCTCTGGCATCCCCTTTGCACTCTGTCAGATTAAGGACGTATGATCGGTAGGGGTTTATATCCTGCGTATTAACGTAAAACTTTCCAAGACTCTGTTAATAAAAAATCAAAGTATTCAGAGAACTAAACTTTTACTCATGAAATATACATTAAGCTAGTTCAAACATGACAAGAAACACATAAACGTCTCATCAAACTGATAAGAGCAATAAAAACCAACATCCTCGTCTTATTAAAACAGTCCACAGGGTCTACAACATCACAGCAAGTGATTCTGGAAAATGCACAAAGTGAAACATCACACCGAAGCTGTGTTTTTACATTGATTCACAACAGGGTGCCGTGCTAACTTTCTCACAATGTTGCATGCCAACAAAGCCTTGTGCTGAGAAGATGTCGCCTTCTCTCACAGCCAGAAAGAGTGAGAACTCACCAGAAAGTTCTGGATCCGCCATTCCTGCTTCTGTAAACAGCTTCTGACCGTTTCACAAGCTCTCGGCGTGTCAGAAGGTGCTGTTGGTGTTGTTAGGGCCAAATTGAACAGCAAAAAGTATTGTCAGGTATGTACTTGGGGAGAATTTTTCTCTCTTTATGAAGTATAGAGGAGAGGAGTAGGTTTGTTAGTGGCCATGGTGAGTTGGTGACCCTGACAGAGAGCAAGAGGACTCTGTTCCAGAGGTGTCTGGTGGGTTTGAGAAGTAAGCAAGCACAAATGTCATTTCACAGTGGAAAAATGTGTACAAGTTCGTATCTATTTTTTATACTGGTGTCTGTAATAATGCTCCCTTAGAGCTTCTTAAACTACACCAAACTTGATGAAAATAATTGGCTAAGCTCAAAAGTGTTTTTGCAATATTTACAAAAGGCAATAGGCAACTGAGCGGGCTGTGAAAGCTAAATTAGATGTGTTGCGACAGGCTTAAATAAAGTGCATCTTTATTTTTGAGCGCTCGTTTTGTATACAGCTGTATTTTTAAGAACTGAGTCATGTTTCACTGGTTCAATCACTGGTGGTTTGTGGCAAAGCTCAGTTCATTTAAGGGCTTCCTGGCGGGGTGAAAGTACATTGATTGAAGGATTGTAAATTATGGGACTTTCATTCACTTACTCTCAAAGTAGGATAGCGTTCTTTACTTTGAGTCTATGAAAGTCCGTGAGCAGTATTTACTAGTTGAATTTATAAAAAATGACCCTGTTCAAAAGTTGATTTTTAATACTGTGTTGTTACCTGGATGATCCAGAGCTGTGTTTTTTTGTGTAGTGATTGTTGTTCATGAGTCCCTTGTTTGTCCTGAACAGTACAACTGCCTGCTGTACTTCACAAGAGTCTTTCAGGTCCCATAAATTCTTTGGTTTTTCAGCATTTTTGTGTAACAGTGACTGTATGATTTTGAGATCCGGTGACTATATGATTTTGAGGGAAAACTTAAGTGAATGATAAGATCAGGGTAAATTTAACTGATTTTGTCTTCTGGGAAACATGAAGTATCTTCTGTAGCTTCTGAAGGGCAGTACTAAATGAAAAAAAAAAAAGATATTTAGGCAAAATAAGACAAAAGTTCACATCTTCATTCTGTTCAAAAGTTTTCACCCCCAACTCTTAATGCATTGTGTTTCCTTCTGAAGCATCAGTGAGTGTTTGAACCTTCTGTAATAGTTGCATATGAGTCTCTCAGTTGTCCTCAGTGTGAAAAGATAGATCTCAAAATCATACAGTCATTGTTGCAAAGGGTTCAAATACACAAAAATGCTAAAAAAGAATTTGTGGGACCTGTTCAGGAGTAACAAGGGACAAACAACTATCACTAAAAAAAAAAATCAAACACAGCTGTGGATCATTCAGGTAAGAACACAGTATTAAGAATCAAGTGCATGTAAACGTTTAAACAGGGTTATCTTTTATAAATTCAACTATTATTTTATCTATGTGAAATATCTTATTTAGGTTAGTACTAAATAAAAAAATACCATGCATTTTGTATGATCCCTCTCATTTTGGTAAAAAAATTCACATTTTGCAGATTCTGTCAGGTGTATGTAAACTTTTGATCTCAACTGTACAGTATATACAATACTTTATATATTGCAGGCATCAGGCAGTCACTATTAATATGCAATGCGAAGGCATTGAAATCGTATTTAAATGTGCTTATAATGTCACTTTCGAGATTCGCGATCACAGGTAGACAACTTTGTTTATGCTACGGAGCGGCAGTACTTTCACACATTTTACAATATTAGTTATTTGTCAGTGGTGCTCAGGATCTGCAAATCATTTGCAGATTTATCTTCCTATCAGTCATCTTTCCTTACTCTGTTTATGTGGTAAGTTAAACTGTATGTACTGTAACAGGCTACTGCTAGCAAGTGGCTAACCATGTCCCTTTAGTGGCTCCGTAGAAGGCGTTATTCGTTTTCCGTGCCTTTCCAAATATGGATTAATGCTTCGGCTACACCCCAAAATGCGGATACATTAAAGTAAACTAAAGTGACAGAAATCTTTCTATTCATCATAGAATCCTGAAAAAACAGCACAACTGTTAATAAGATAAATATAAGAAAATGTTTCAAAACATAAAAAAATCCCAAACTTATAAGTATGTATGAGTGTAATATTTAGAGTGAAAGAAATGCATAATTGCTACATTGAAAAAGTTTGTTAATTGAACACCTACTGTACTGTGATATTTTACACTTTTTGCTGCTAACATATTGAAGTGGTCAAAGACAGATTATTTGTACTTCGATAATTGTTATTGTCTCATAAAAAAATAGAGGAAGTTAAGCTTCCTGCATCTGGTTGATGAGAACAGTGCTATTAAGGATGAGAGTGAGAACTCTGTGTGTGAGACGCTGAAGTGAGATGTCCCAAAATGATAGAACTTAAGTAGAGCTTACAGACACTTCGCCTCTGAATATTTATCAGAAATCCATACAGGAATCTGATCCTGTGCTCTCCATTGCTTTTCATCTCAGCCGGAAATCACTTCCTGATGGGGTATTGTAGTGCAGAAACACAGGGACGGTTTTCATGTTCACAGCAAACAACAGGCTGTTAATTAGATTTAATTCTTACAATGTTGCTCATGCATGCCAATGAGACTGATGCCAAAAATTCTTCCTCCTTATGTCACAGTCACATATTGTGTTATTCTGATGGTACTGTACTCTTTCTATGCAAATTATGTATGTTAAACATGTTAGAATCATGTTAAAAACATACTAGCAACATGCTAATCATGTTAAAATTGTTAAAACATGCTAGCAACATGTTAATTGTGCTAAAAACATGTCAGCAGCATGCTAAGAACATTCTAAAACATGTTAATAACATGCTGTCCACATGTTACTCATGTTAACAACATGTTAGTAATATGCTAAACATGCTAGAATCATGTTAAAAACTAGCTATCCACATGCTAATTACAGTGTGTTAGAATTATGTTAAAAACATGTTAACAACATGCTAGTCATGTTAAAAACATGCTACAAACATGCTAAGTATATTAAAATTGTTAACTGCATGTTAGCTACGTGTTAACATGCAAATCAATCTAACAAAATGCTAACCATGTTAAAACATGGTAACAAATTAATCATTCTAAAACATGTTAGCAACATAGTAACATTTTAAGACATGCTAGCAACATGAATCATTCTAAAACATGCTACCATGCTTGCAAATTATGTTAAAAACCTGCTAATCATGCAAACAACAACTTAGCAACAAGCCAACCATTCTAATAACATGCTAGCAACATGTTAATAATTTTAAATCATACTAACATGGCAACATGCTAATCATGCTAAAAACATGATAGTAACATTAAATATGTTAGAATCATGTTAAAAAACAAGCTTATCTACATGCATATCATATTAGAATTGTTAAAAACATGCTAACATGCTAGTCATTTTACAACATGCTAGCACCATGCTAATCGTGTTAAAAATATAAAGACGTAATTAACAGGTTAAGATGCTAATCAATCAAACAGAATTCTAATTGTGTTAAAATGTGGTAAGAACATGCTAATAATGCACATAAACCATGTTAGCAACATGCTTATCATGCTAGAAACAGGTTCGCAACATGATGAACGCGCTAGAATTGTTAAAACATGTTAGCAACATGCTAATCATGTTAAAACCTATTAACAACATGCTAACATGCTTGTCATGCTAATGCACGACAAAATGTTGAATCCTGCTAACAACATGCTAATCATGTTAAAACATGCTAATCATGCAAAAACATGGTACAACATGTTATTCATGTTAAAAATATGCTAACAACAAGCTAAATATGTTAGACCATGCAATTTATAGTAAAACGTTTGCAACATGTTAACATGTTAATCAATCTAATGCTAACATGTTAATGTTAATAATCAATCTAATGCTAACATGTTAATCATGTTAAAACATGGTAACAACATGCTAATCATGCTAGAAACATGCTAGCAACATGATAAACAAGCTAAAATCATGTTAAAAAAATGCTAATATCATTCTAAAACATGCTAGCAACACGATAAACAAAGCTAGAATCATGCTAAAACATGCTAACAACATGATAAAACATGTTTACAACATGGCAAAGAAGATAGAATCATGTTAAAAACATGCTAAGAACATTCTAAAACATGCTTACGACATGGCAAATAAGCTAGAATCATGTTAAAAACATGCTAGCAGCATGCTAAAACATACTAACAACATGCTAATCATGCTAAAACATGTTAGCAGCATGCTAACAACATTCTAAAATATGCTAGCACCATGCTAATTATGCAAACAAGCCAATCATGATAATACAATGCTAACAACATGTTAGCTCATGCTAATGTTGAAAACACGTTTACAAGCTCATCATGGTAGAAACAAGCTATCAACATGTTAATTAATACTAGCAACATGCTAAATCACGTTAGCAATGTGTTAAATCATGCTAGCAACATTAATTAATGTTTCAAATGTTCAAACTTCAAACTTTTACAACTGTTTCAAACATTCAGACGAGGCTTTTTCAAGCCAACTTCAAATTTCACAAACTTTACTCATCTAGCTGTAATTTGTTTGATGGCAAAATCTGCAGTCTTTTGATCACCTTCGGGACTGTTTTTAATTTCAGAACGTGACTCAAATGATCTCCCAGTCAAAGTCAATCATGACCGAAGTTCTGTGACAAATTTTGTATAGTCTGACCTCACTGGGTTCATATCATATAACCTGATCGGTTGTAAAGGACCTGTCTTTACGCAGTCAGATTTTACAGCAGAAGAAGGGTCTCTGTGTTAATGGGGTTCATTGATCAAGGGAGCAGATGTCTGCTTTTCATCAGGCCACACTGTGTTGTGCTTGTAAAGCCTGAACGCAATTAAGATTTCAGCTGCCACCTATCATGAGTGTAATTACCAACAGAGCAAAATCAAACAGTCCAGCCACTTCATTCCAGCCATTTAGAATGCCAAGGGAATGAGAACGGCCCAAAGTTTATCCTCTTTGGATTATATTTTCTCCTCTTTCTCCTCCTCTCTCTGTGTCAGCTTTTCTCACTAGGGTTGTCAGCAGAACCGTTCCTCTTGAGTCATAGTTATGAAAGTTTGTATTTTCGTACTGTGTGCTGCTGGTGGTAACGTAGGCCTATATAATACCTTACTTGAACATTTATTGTTGAAACCGTAGGCTGGTTTCTTTTTTTTTTTTGTTTCTATAACAGCTTCTTCTCGTCTGGGGCTTTCTCTTATATGTTGGAACCTGGGGAGATTTGCTTCAATTCCGACACAAGTGTAAATGGGGTCAGGCATTGATGATGGGTGATTGGATCTGGCTTGCTGTTGGCTTTCTGATTCATTGTAAAGGTGCTCAGTGCACTGTAATCCCGAATAAGTTGACAAAACTCAAAAAATTTGAGGTAATCAGTTACATCAAATTTTTTAAGTTATGAAATTTCCAATTTTAAGTAAGCAGAAACACCTAGTTTTGAGTTTGTTGTACTCATGCAAAATACTTTCTTCTTACTTAAAATACCCAAGTTAACCTGCTTATCCATTTTGATAGCATTTAACTTAATTTGTTTAATTTTCCCAACTTTAAATACTTAGTCACCCAGCTCATACGTTTTGATAGCAATTTAACTTTTCCACTGTGTTTCATAAATTAAATTAACCAAATTCTAATTCTGTAAACACTATAAGTGTATGAAAATGCATCTGTAATTTCAAGCAAACACACAATACCATTTCTGACATTTATTTTTAAACAAAAATGTCCAACAGGTAATACCAACAGGAATGTTTACAGTAAACATGCCTTCTATAAACATACAAATTTCTTAAAACAGTTTGACAGTAACAGATTTACAATAAACACCATTTTAAAATTTATAAAGTATTCACAGAATACAAATACAATGGAAAAAAATAATAATACTGTCTTTCTACGGTGTTCTATTTGATATAACAAATAAACATGACACCTGTAAAGGGTGAAAATTCCCAGGAAAAAAAAAAAAAAAAACATTCAGGGACAAGTAATGCACAAAACCCAGTATGACAAACACATTTTTGGAAGAATTATTTTGTAAAATATTTTTTAACAGAATTTTACATGACCTACTTTGTTTAAACATAAGAGCTTAATAAATAAAAATACATTAAACTACACTTAGAGAAAAAAAAATTCAGTCTAGGACAGTAACTATCAAATGGTTATATGAATTCAGTGTTATAAGGATAGTTAACCCAAGGCTAAAAATTCTGTCACTTATTCACTCTTCACTTATTCCAAAGCTCTTTTAGTTTGTTTTTTCTGTAGATCAAAAAAAAGCTGAAAACCTGAAAAAAAGCTGAAAACCTGTAACCATCGACTTCCAGAGTATTTGTTTTTCCTACTATGAAAGTTAGTGGTTACAGGTTTTCAGCTTCCCTCAAAATAATTTGTGTTCAACAGAAGCAAGAAATTCAAACAGGCTTGGAAAAAGTGACGAGCAAGTGAATGAAAGAATTTGAAGTTTCCCTATAGATTCTAAAATGCACTCTTACCAATTAAAGGTACAGACATGTTTTTAAAGTTACTGTCCCAGTGCCAGCCTTACGTAAACAAACAAACAAAATATAAGTACAGGGCCGTTTGAAGGAATTTGGGGGCCCCAAGCAAAATGGACATGGAGGCCCCCCGCACGCACGAACGCAAAGGAACCACAGCATAGCCATAGAGTTTAAATTTACTCACACTTTATATAAATAAAAAAGGTTTACAGTGCAAATACTGCTGTAGCATATACTGTGCATAAAATTTGAACATTTTCAACAATTGAACATTTGCAAAAAACACCACAAATAAAATCAAATATACATTAAAAAAAGTGCACAATAACTAAATCCAACATACTTAAACACACACACACACACACACACACACACACACACACACACACATTTTTCAGTTCTCTAAACATGTCTAAATCATCATATCATAGCATATTGAAAGAGGTCACTTTTAACAGCTCAGCTCAGGTCAGTCAGAGAAATTCACTCTACCTTCATCAGTGGAGGTATCCTTAGGAAGAGCCTGAGGGCTGAGAAATTTAAGCAAAGCACCTTGAGGGAGAAAGATGGTTACACTTTATAATAATAACAATCATTAATAGAAGGTAAATTGACAGTTAATTAATCTTTAGTCTTTAGCTATGCATTTACTGAATGAGCACTGTGCAGCTGTTTGTCCGACTGTAGCTACTGTATTTTATTTTATTTTTCTAAACTGTTTTAATTATTCTTATTTCTTTTTACTATTTTAATTTCTTCTATGTAAAGCACTTTGAATTGCCATTGTGTATGAAATGTGCTATGTAAAAACACTTTTTACTGTTAACAAACAATGAAATTATAACTAAATGTTAAAATTATAAAAAGTACTAATTATTAGTAGTGCTGTGAGTCGACTACCAATGCTTAAAAACATCCCAAGCTAATGTTTGATGCACAGAATTTATTGAGTGGTTTTCCTAAATAGATTATCACAGTGGAATAGTTAGTATAAGTTAGTATGCTATGCCACTTTCATCAAAACCTATTACAAAGCTATAGCAATGTCATGTCATTAAATATGACAAACAGCGATTCTGGAACAGATCTGCGTCTTCCTTATTCCATTAAAATAAACATATTACAGTATCTAACCATATTCCGTCCGTTCAAAAAGAAGTTGCTCTAACTGTACGTTACAAGCAGCATTTGCTGTCAGGCAGGTAGCTTAGCTAACATAAATAAACATATTTCTGCCAGCCTACCTGCTGCAAAATTGCACCATTTGTACAAGACAAGTATAGCTATTTTATGTGTGTAATTTATCACTTACCACTGTCTTGTTTTTTCTTATCCTCCTCTTCCTTTCTCTTCTTTCTTTTTTGGTTTCCTAAAGCATAATTCCGCTTCATGATTGCAGAGAAAGTTTTGTATTTTGCCGGCAACAGAGATCGCGTGGTTGGCTGGCTGCTGTCAGCGAGGGGGGCCCCCTTGAGGGGGATCCCGACAACAGTGTCATTGCACTTTACTGCATTCACTATCAATGGGGCGCTCACACAGTTTGTCGCTGCATTTTATTTTTAACCAGTCGTTGTCATGGGGCCCCAGGCCAGCTCGGGGCCCCAAGCAATTGCTTGGTTTGCCTGCCTTGTTGCGACGGGCCTGTATAAGTAGCTCTACATCAACTCTTTCTTTAAAGGGATAGTTAACCCAGAAATTAAAATGTGATGTTTATCTGCTTACCCACAGGGCATCCAAGATGTAGGTGACTTTGTTTCTTCAGAAGAACACAAACGAAGATTTTTAACTCAAACCGGTGCAGTCTGTCAGTCAAATAATGGCAGTGGATGGGCACCAGACCTTTAAAAGTAAACAAAAACATGCACGAACAAATCCAAATTACACCCTGTGGCTCGTGACGATACACTGATGTCCTAAGACACGAAACGTTCGTTTTTTGCGAAAAACAGAACAGTATTGATATCATTTTTTACCTTTGATACACAGCCACGTCAATCTGTCCTGAGCACAAGCTTTTCGTCCAACTCGTTACATGTGAACGCGCTCTGGCGTAGTATACGCAAACACCGTAAGGCGAAATCGGTGAAAAGTCCCGAATGAGTTTGCTCAAGCAAGCATAATCTTTTAGCTTTAAATCAGGATACGCACAAGTAATTAACATTTTGAATAGCCGCTATACCCACAATCTCTGTGCACCGTGTAAACAATGAGTGTCGTTTACACGCGACAGATCGCTTCCGGTGTTTGCGTATTCTACGACATGCTATACTCGTGCTCAGGACAGATGGACGTGGCTGGCTATCTTCACGAGCTGCAGGGTGTAATTTAGATTTGTCTGTGCATGTTTTTGTTTACTTTTAAAGGTTTGGTGCCCATTCACTGGCATTATTTGACTGGCAGACTGCACTGGTTTGAGTTAAAAATCTTTGTTTGTGGTCTGCTGAGAAAACAAAGTCACCTACATTTTGGATGCCCTGGGGGTAAGCAGATAAACATCACATTTTCATTTTTGGGTGAACTATCCCTTTAATGTTTGCACGCTAAGAGACAGTTTTCCATCATCCATGCGGAGTAAAACTTTTTGCACAAATTCAAAAGTTTTGGCAAGTCCTTAAGAATGTTTTAAGTGAAGAGCATACATGAATCCAAACAAGACAAGAAAGGCCTCTGGATGTTGGCTATGGGTGGTGACCACTTCATTCTCCAGGACAACTGAGACCCTCACTGGATCGTAATGGATTGGAGCAGCAGCATTTTCATGGACAACTGTAACTGGGGGCCACTGGAGCATCCTCAGGATTATAAATCTAAAAAATATAATTCAGAGATGTGTTATATTCACGTTAGTACATTATCAATATGACATGATTCATCAACTAATGGTGACTACAAATATGTTAGTAAGTAAAGGTTGCCCCACAGCCTTCATCTTTGCAATAGAACATGCATAATTGTAAAAACAATGAATGAAGACTTACCAGGGTGGTCCTAAAAATGTCCTAAGTCTTAAGCAGCAAAACAGAAGACCTAGTCCATCGTCAATTTACATCATGCAGTTCCTGTAAAGATGAAAAACAAGAAGAGGAAAAAAAACAACATCTAAATATCTGAAATAAAGAAAATCTAATTATATTTTAAAGAACACTGTAACATATGACACTAACCATACCTGCTCATTATGAACTTTCAAAACATTAGCTAGGGTATCTGCTGTCTTGCCCATCTTGGATGCTTTTTGCCTTAAAATGGACATCAAACGGGAAACACATTGGTACTCTGCAAACAGCTAAATCAGACAAAAGACAATTTTATAAAACAAACACACATCAGAAAATATATAATAATCACTGGTGGCTAAACAGAGCATCTTCAGAAACGGATTGTTCTAGTGTACACAGACTACATTTAAATGAAATGTTTGTCTGACTTTGACATGTGCCAGTATCTACTACATGGTTTCTATGCAAGTGAGTTTTGAGTGAACTGTGTGTTGGAAATGTGCAGGGACAATCAGGATAGACACATGGCAGTGGACTTACTTTAGAGCAGATGCTGTGCTTTACTCTGTAGTGTCTGAGGAGTTGGACTCTGGAATGATAGATGTTTATACACAATTTGCACTTCAAGGCCATTATCTTACTTGAAACCTATAATAGAAAAAAAAAAAAAAAAAAAACATGTGAGTGAAAATAGTATTAGTATGCAGTATATAAAAGTTTTTGTTTCATGCTGTATATAAAATATATATACACTGACAAAAGATTATATTTTATTTGATTCAAATAGTTAGTATTAGCATGCAGTATAACAAAAATAGTTATGCTGTAAATAACAAAATATTATACACAGACAATATATTCTATGTAAATTAGACACTAATAAGTCTACCTTAAAAAGTGGCCCAGCACCGTGACTTTAAATCAAATATAAAATAAGCTTACATTTAATTTCTTCAGAGAATCTCACTGACACTGAAATAAAATTATATCGGTATATTGGTTAAAAGTTTATCTTATTAACCAACAAGGCAAGCTACAGCGCGGGCTGAGGAGGAGCTTCCTCGCGCCAAGATTTAAACAGGGCTAAACGCGTAGTCTGTAATGCAACACATCTAAACGCATTCTGACTAACTGTAAATTACTTTTAAATCTTACTGTGAATATATGGATTAAAACACTTACTTAAGATTCATAGGATTTGTATATTTGGATATTTTACTTACTGTAGTGTGAAGCGAGGCCGATCCGCCATCTTGGAAAGAACGAACGATGCATGAGCGCGGGCAAGACAATTTACGTGAACCTGGATGACGTCATACGCAAAATCACAAGGCTGAAAGATTTTGAGTTAATAAAACTTTAAAGAGACATTTTGTCTAAATTAAACCAGCAAAATGTTTCAGCTTACTTGAAAAGTTTAATTTTTACAAACTCATAAATAAGAAAAAAGTTCTAAATACTCATAAAGGTTAATTAATATAAACTAATTGTAATTATTTAAGTTAATACAACTCAGTTCAATTAATTAGTTACAGCATTAGGGTTTACAGTGTGGAGTGTTCGTTCAAGCTCTTGCACACCAGACTCATTAAAGCTTTGTGCATGTATACATGTTGTTTTTTTTAGGTTTGGGACCAGACAGATATTTTTAATAATATTTTTATTATTATTAAAAATGCTGTTCATCAATATTTGTTTAAAAAGTCTTGAAAAAAGTCCACACTAGTCCAAATTTTTTTTTATCTATCATTTTAAGTAATATTTATTAGTCATGTAAGACATCTATCTATCTATCTATCTATCTATCTATCTATCTATCTATCTATCTATCTATCTATCTATCTATCTATCTATCTATCTATCTATCTATCTATCTATCTATCTCCTATCTATCTAAAATAGAAGAGTATATAGTAGGGTTTCATCTCTATAGTCAGTTTACGCCAGTTAAAGTTATTCCAGTTTGTTTGTGTCAAATGCATACAGTCTAGGATTATTACCATATTTAATTTGTCTTTGAGTTAATTGTGTGCTAGTGTACAGACGTGGCCAAAAGTTTCGAGAATTACATAAATATTGGAATTTGGAAAAGTTGCTGCTTAAGTTTTTATAATAGCAATTTGCATATACTCCAGAATGTTATGAAGAGTGATCAGATGAATTGCATAGTCCTTCTTTGCCATGAAAATTAACGTAATCCCGAAAAAAAAACTTTCCACTGCATTGTTAAGAAGGCTTCAGGGCGTCCAAGAAAGTCCAGCAAGCTCCAGGATTGTCTCCTAAAGAGGATTCAGCTGCGGGATCAGAGTGCCACCAGTGCAGAGCTTGCTCAGGAATGGCAGCAGGCAGGTGTGAGCGCATCTGCATGCACAGTGAGGCCAAGACTTTTGGAAGATGGCCTGGTGTCAAGAAGGGCAGCAAAGAAGCCACTTCTCTCCAAAAAAAACAACAAAACATCAGGGACAGATTGATCTTCTGCAAAAAGTATGGCGAATGGACTGCTGAGGACTGGGGCGATGTCATATTCTCTGATGAAGCCCCTTTCCAATTGTTTGGGGCATCTGGAAAAAGGCTTGTCTGGAGAAGAAAAGGTGAGCGCAGTCCTGTGTCATGCCAACAGTAAAGCATCCTGAGACCATTCATGTGTGGGGTTGCTTCTCATCCAAGGGAGTGGGCTTACTCACAATTTTGCCCAAAAACACAGCCATGAATAAAGAATGGTACCAAAACACCCTCCAACAGCAACTTCTTCCAACAATCCAGCAACAGTTTGGTGAAGAACAATGCATTTTCCAGCACAATGGAGCACCGTGGCATAAGGCAAAAGTGATAACTAAGTGGTTCGGGGACCAAAACGTTGACATTTTGGGTCCATGGCCTGGAAACTCCCCAGATCTTAAAACTTGTGGTCAATCCTCAAGAGGCGGGTGGACAAACAAAAACCCACTAATTCTGACAAACTCCAAGAAGTGATTATGAAAGAATGGGTTGCTATCAGTCAGGATTTGGCCCAGAAGTTGATTGAGAGCATGCCCAGTCGAATTGCAGAGGTCCTGAAAAAGAAGGGCCAACACTGTAAATACTGACTCTTTGCATAATGTCATGTAATTGTCAATAAAAGCCTTTGAAACGTATGAAGTGCTTGTAATTATATTTCAGTACATCACAGAAGCAACTGAAACAAAGATCTAAAAGCAGTTGAGCAGCAAACTTTGTGAAAACTAATACTTGTGTCATTCTCAACTTTTGGCCACGACTGTACATTGTGTTCCTAATGTGCACCAGAGTACACAACGAGATGGGTTGTACTATTATGTTTTCAAGCATGAGTCAGAGCTGGTAACCGGTCCATCAAATGAATCCTGTATCACTCGCTCGGGCTGAGACGGGGGCTATCAAACAAAAGCGTCAAGCTCTGTCAATCTCTGCTATTTAGAGCCATTACTGAGCAGCCACGTGCCAAGGCCTCATGATGAGTGAAATACGACGTTCTCCGATGACAGACATCATTATATTTTCACTACTGAATGCTTCCCATAAAGATGAATGGGCAGAGGGAAGGAAAGGACAGGAGGAGCTGTGAATCAGGCGGGATGAGAAACATGTGTGGGACCTTTCCTCGCAATCATCTGCATTGGATCAACATGGGATGACGTGTGTCGAAATTCCATTGGCTAAGTTGCCACATGATGAGTGTCACGCTCATTTTATTGATGGTACAATGTGTGTATCATTTTTAATGGTGGAAAATATTTCTTAATTGGTGATGACAGTTTGTACTGTTGAAATATACGTTCTCCTCCGCTGACTCTCCAATGAGTACTCGTAATTCACTTTTGGGTCTTGATTGCTTTAATTAAGCAGAACTTGCAGCCGATCGTGGAGACTGAACTCATTATCACACTGTGAGCACACATTCACAGTGTGTCACAGTGAGATGTTTACTCTTGTGGTGGGTATTTTTAGTGTTGCTGCAGAGTACTTGGAAATTCCCAGATGGACTTAAAGAAATAGTTCACACATAAAGGAAAATTACCCCATGATTTTTTCACCCTCAAGCCATCTGTGGTGTATTTTACTTTCTTCTTTCAGTCAAATACAATCAGAGCTATATTAAAAAAAGCTTTATAATGCCAGTGAATGGGTGTTGATTTTTTTTAAATCCAAAAAAAGTGCGTCCATCCATCATAAAAGTACCTCACACAACTCCGGAGGGTTGATAAAGCCCTTCTGAAGCGATTTGATGTGTTTGTGTAAAAAATATACATATTTAAAACGTTATAAACTGAAATCTCCAGCTTTCGCTAACTGTGGTACACACGTTCACGAGAGAGTGATCTTCCAGCAGCTGTTAGGAAGTAGGCACAGTGTATATAATGACTGCACTGATATAATGACTCCCTGTTTCAGACTTAACAGAGTTGAAAATACGTGCCTCTATATACAGCTGAGCTCAGAAGTTTACATACACCTTAAAATCTGCAAAATGTTAATTATTTGACCAGAGTAAGAGAGATCATACAAAATCCATGTCATTGTTTATTTAGTACTGACCTAAGTAAGACATTTCACATAAAATATGTTTACATACAGTCCACAAGAGAAAATAGTCCCTTGTTTGCCCTGAACAGTTAAACCTGTTCTTCAGAAAAATCCTCCAGGTCCCACAAATTCTTTGACTTTCTAGCATTCTTGTGTATTTGAACCCTTTCCAGCAATGACTGTATGATTTTGATAAGCATCTTTTCACACTGAGGACAACTGAGAGACTCACATGCAACTATTACAGAAGGTTCAAACGCTCACTGATGCTCCAGAAGGAAATATCTTCTGTAGCTTCTAAAGGGCAGTACTAAATGAGAAAAATGATATTTAGGCAGCTTAATAAATGAGCAGGAATACGTGCCTGTACCAGCAATAAAAACATGCCATGGTCATCTATTGAACATGTGTTTTTAGCACCACTCTCTGGGAATTTCACTTTGAAACTGCCCTGAAACGTACCATAAGGTACGTAATTACGGTGTTGCAGAAATGTATATAAAAGCACGTATTTTCATGAGCCTGTGAGACTTTTCTGCGTGTGATATATCTTTTTCTTCATGTGTGGTCGTTTTACTTCCACAAGCCAAGTATCACCCTCTCTTTCTCTTTCTTTTAGCCTCGCTAAACTAATTGCACACCCAGATTGTGAGGGTTTGGGTTGTGTAGAGGTCAGAATGTGTTGCTCTCTCTTCCAAAATGTCCTTTTTAATAAAAGTTTGCTTATCTCCTGAGGGCACAGTGATTGTTTTTACTTCTAGAGTTATATTCTTTTTCTCTCTCCTTTGTGGCTTGTCCATATCCTCTCAATCCCTTGCTCCATCTGCCTGCCGTTGTTTGTGAAATGTGTTTTTCTGACATTTTCAGTGGTGAAATGACTAATTTTTCATTTCTAATGAACAAACGCTGGTAAAAATGACAGGACATGCATTGGAAAATCTAACTCAGCTGAAATAAAATTAGATAGTGAGGTTGGTCCCTTATGAATTATGTTAAGTGTTTTTCGAGAGAGACCTGAAAACCTGTTTTTGAGAGTTGAGACCTTGTGAATTATGAATGGCTGTGTATGCGCAGACCTCACTTTGAATGAAGACTGCAGAATAGATAGAAATACTGAGCTTCAAAGCTGTAGTAAACATATTCACATAAAAAAAGAGACACTGAGGGAGAGAGAACAGAACAAATCAGGTAAAAGGCACCGTTTGATCTGTAATGTAATTTATTTTCTGCTTCACAACCGTTCAGCGAAGACATGCAAACTATTCTAAGCAAAACACAATGATGGCACAATCAATTAAACTGTGTTATGATTACAAACTGTCAGGGCTTTTGCGAGGGATGTGATCCAAACTCGCACGTTTCCGACACGTCATTTACTCTATGGCCAATTAAGGATCATCTGTCTTATTCACAGCGGTTTTTGTCTCTATAAAAATTATGCACATTATTATATGACTGACTCGTTTTCTTTTCTGTTCATCGACCATCGCATCCAGAGGCGTTTAGATTTAATGAATACATTATAATGAGTCAGGCGATTACGATGAGAAATGTTTTGGGTGTATGTTCTGGGAGCTTAATCATTGGGTTTGTATCTCCTATACAAACAGCATCTGCTCCATTGTTCACCAACTGATTGAAATGAATGCAACTGCGCAATGATAAAAACAGTTTTGATGCTGCGCAGAAGTGGAATGAGGTGTGTGCTACTAGTGTTTTCTCTCTCAGTACAGAACTGTATAACATGCAAAGAGAAGGTGGAGCAGGTTGGAGAACTTACGGCATGACACAGTGTATCTCACAATGCAGTGTGTTTAAACAATCCAGCGTCCAGTCCAGTTTCATGGAAAAACATAGCTGCAATTTTTTTTAAATTTTATTTTATTTTATTTTATAGATTTCATTTAAGTAAATGGTTTCTACCTAGGACAAGTGGTTTGGGGTCTTCTTTGTGTGTTGTTCTTTGTTTGTTTTTAGATTTTTTTGTTGTTGTTGTTATTTATACATGTCTATTTATTTTATTTTTATTTTATTTTATAGATTGGCTTTATGTACTGGGTTTTTACCTGGGACAAGTGGTTTTGTTGTTTTATTTTTGTTTTGAGCTCTTTTGGTTTTGTTTTTGCTTTTCAGTTTTTGTTTTTTGAGAATGTAATAATGTAGAATTAATGTTATTTATATATGTATTTTATTTTATTTTATTTTACTTTATTTTATTTTATTTTATTTTATTAACAGGGTTTTTACCTAGGACAAGTGGTTTTGTTGTTTTGTTTTTGTTTTGAGTTATTTATTTTTATTGTTTTTGCCTTTTTTATTCATTTTTTATTTATTATTTATTTTTTTTTGTGAATGTTAGAATGTAGAATGAATTTTATTTATATATGTATTTTATTTTATTATTTTAATTTTATATTTTAGATTGGCTTTATGTAAAAAATTTAATTTTTTTTAATTTGTCCAAAACTAGCAGTTTTTACAGGGTTTAGTTCTATGACAAGTGGTTTGGTGAAGGAATGTTGATTATTTTATTTTATTTTATTTTATTTTATTTTACAAAATTACAGGACAGGACAAGTCATATTTCATTTCATTTCTTTTCTTTAAATTGGCTTTATGTACTTACGACAAGTGGTTTGGGTTTTGGTTTGTAAATGTTTTTCTGGGGAGGGTGTCCAGGACAAGCGACAGTTTATTATTTTATTTTATTTTATTTTATTTTATTAGTTAATTTGGCTTTATGTACAGGGATTTTACAGAGGACAAGTGGTTTGGGTATAGTTTTTTTTGGGGGGGTGGGGTGGGGGGGGGGGGTTGTTTTGTTTTTTCTTTTTCTGGGTTTTGTTTTTTGTTTTGTCTAGGACAAGCGGTTTGAAAAATTTATGTCATTTACATATGTATTTTATGTATGTATTTATTCAAATTTGATAATTTTTTTTTTTTTTTTTTTTTTTTTAGGCTTTATGTACAGGGTTTTTACATAGAACAATTGGTTTGGGTTTTGTTTTGTCTTTTTCTGTTTGTTTGTCCAGGGCAAGCAATTTGGAGAATTACTGTTATTTTATTTAATTTTTTAGACTTGCTTTATGTACAGGCTTTTTACATAGGACAAGTGATTTGGGCTTTGTTTTGTTTGTGTTTTTGGTTTTGTTTTTGCTTTTCTTCTGGGTTTTGTTTTGTCTTGTTTTGTCCATCCTAGGACAAGCAGTTTGAAGAGCTGTTATTTATATAGTATGTATTTATTTATTTATATTTTTTTCTTTTCTTTTGTTATTTTCTTTTCTTTTATTTTTGATTCTACTTATTTTACTTTCAATTTCAACTTCTTTTATTTTTTAAATAATAAGTGAAACAATCTCAGGTTACTTGACTGTAACCTTGTTCCCTGAGAAAGCGGAACGAGATGCTGCGCTGCTAAGCGCATTGGGAACGTCTTTAGAAGTGACCAGCTGTGAATATTGTATGTAAAACGTCAATATAATTGACTAAACGGCATTATAGCCTCGATTGGTGACGTCACCGGAGCGCACGCGCACGAGGCTATAAATAGATGAGCCACAGGTGCATCGTCAGGATATTTTGTCTGAAGAGCAGTCCTGGGACATCTTCAGCACGGCAAAGTAGCGCAGCATCTCGTTCCGCTTTCTCAGGGAACAAGGTTACAGTCAAGTAACCTGAGATTGTTCCCTTTTGAAAGCTACAGTCGATGCTGCGCTGCTAAGCGCATTGGGAACGAGAATACCCACGCCGCCGTGCTTGAATATGTCTGGACTCCTACGGTTGTGCAGGTGTGTTTCACAAGAACGCAGGAAGACCTAGACATTAGCTTGTGATGTCGACTCAAGGACGCGAGAGCCCGGAGTGGCATGAACATCCAAGCTATAAAATCTTATGAATGTGTGCGGAGAGGACCAGCCTGCCGCATCACAAACTTGTTGTAGGGGAGCACCCCTTGCCAACGCATTGGACGAGGCGACCCCCCTGGTGGAGTGAGCCCTAAGGCCTATAGGCGAAGCTTGACCGCGCGCCTCATAGGCAAGAGCTATAGCATCCCTGACCCAATGAGAGATGGTCTGCTTGGTGGCAGCTGCTCCTCTGTTATGGGGGCCATAACAGACGAAGAGTTGCTCCGACTTACGCCACTGGCTAGTGCGGTGGATGTAAGCCTGAAGAGCGCGGACTGGACACAGTCTATGAGAATTCTCCTGCTCCGGCGTTGTGAACGGTGGAGGACAGAAGGCTTCTAAAATGACCGGATGTACAGCCGAGAATGGCACCTTGGGCAGATAATCAGGATGAGGATGCAAAATCACTTTCACCAATCCTGGGGCAAAGTCTAAGCAGGATGGCGCGATAGACAGAGCCTGCATATCCCCAATTCTTTTTAAGGAAGTTATTGCCATAAGAAAAACCATTTTAAGAGTCAGAAGTTTGTCAGACGCTGATTCTAAAGGTTCAAACGGGGTTTCAACCAGACCCTCAAGGACTATTGCTAAGTCCCAAGAAGGGATCTTGGTTTTGACTGGAGGCCTCAGTCTCCTGGCCCCACGAAGGAAGCGGGAGAGCAGAGGGTGCCTCCCAAGCGGTTCCCCATCAATTAGGGCGTGGCAAGCCGAAAGAGCGGCCACATATACCCTAAGAGTAGCGGGGCAAATGCCTGATGATAATTTCTCTTGCATGAAGTCCAACACTGAAGCAATCTGGCAGTTAACTGGATCTACATTGTGTGCAGCACACCACCTTTCAAAAATACCCCATTTAACGGCATAAATCCTCCTAGTGGAGGGAGCCCTAGCACTTAGGATGGTCTCAATAACGGCAGGTGAAAGCCCCGTGTCCCTCAGTTGGTTCCCCTCAGGGGCCAAACATGAAGATTCCACAGGTTGGGCCTGGGATGGAATATCGTTCCCCCCGCCTGCGATAGAAGGTCCCTCCTCTCCGGAATCGCCCAAGGCGAGCCGTCGAGGAGAGATATTATCTCCGAGAACCATACTCTGTTCGGCCAACGCGGCGCTATCAATAAGAGGCAAGAACCTTGCTGGCGAACTCTGGCTAGAACCCCCGGGAGCAGAGAGACTGGAGGAAACGCATACAGGCGCATATTGGGCCATGAGTGCGCCATCGCATCCAGACCCAACGGAGCTGGGTGACTCAGAGAGAAGTAAAGGGGACATTGCGCTGTCTGTATAGAGGCGAAGAGGTCCACTTCCGCCTGATAAAATCTGGTCCATATCAGATTCACTACTTCCGGGTGGAGTTTCCACTCGCCCATCGGTAATGTCTGTCTGGACAGTAAGTCTGCTCCCACATTCAAGTGCCCTGGAATGTAAACTGCCTTGAGTGACAGGAACTTTCCTTGGGCCCAGAGAAAAATCTGCCTCGCTAATCTGTTCAGATTGCGTGAGCGCAGACCTCCCTGGTGATTTATATAAGAGACTGCTGCTGTATTGTCCACCCGCACTAAGACATGACAGCCCCTCAACTGATGGAGAAAGTATTTCAGAGCCAGAAATACAGCCATCAACTCGAGGCAATTGATGTGCCAATCGAGCTGATGACCCTCCCATTCCCCTTGAGCTGGACGACCATGTAAGACCGCTCCCCAGCCCGTCAGGGAGGCGTCCGTCGTTAGCAGTTTGCGACGACAGGGCGCCCCTAGAGTGGGACCCAAGGTAAGGAACCGGGGTCTGAACCACAGAGTTAGTGTACGAAGCCCGCGGCGCGTCACTTTTATTTGCCTTTGAGGATTGGCTCTTGGATGAAATCCTCTGGCTTTTAGCCACAACTGAAACGGTCTCATGTGCAACAGCCCCAAAGGAATCACCGTGGATGCTGAAGCCATGAAGCCTAACATTTTTTGGTACTGAAGAACAGTACGGTTTTGACCTAGCTTGACTTTGCTCATTGTCTGCCGAATGGTCTCGATTCGAGCGGGAGACAGCTGTGCCCGCATCGTGATCGAATCCCAAACGATACCGAGATAAGTCGTTCTCTGGGCAGGAGAAAGAACACTTTTGTTGGTGTTGAGTCTCAACCCTAGAGAAACTAAATGAGCCAACACGATGTTTCTGTGTTGAAGCGCCAACTCTCGCGATTGTGCCAGTATTAACCAGTCGTCGATGTAGTTCAAAATGCGAATGCCCTGGAGTCGTAATGGAGCCAGTGCTGCATCCATGCATTTTGTGTATGTGCGGGGTGACAAAGCTAGGCCGAATGGAAGAACCCGAAACTGGTACGCTTCGCCCCCTAAAGCGAACCTCAGGAATTTCCTGTGTTGTGGCAATATTTGTATGTGAAAATATGCGTCTTTTAGATCGATCGTGACGAACCAATCGTAATGTTGAATCTGCGTCACGACCATCTTGACAGTTAACATCTTGAACTTGAGTGCTTTGACTGAACGGTTTAAGCCTCGAAGATCTAAGATTGGACGCAACCCCCCATCCTTCTTGGGAACCAGGAAGTATCTGCTGTAATAGCCTGACTCTCTTTCTGGAAGAGGAACATGTTCTATGGACTCCTTGCTCAGAAGAGTTTTCAGCTCTTGTGACAGTACGTGCATCAGCTCCGGTTTCACGGAAGTGTAAACCACGCCGTTGAAACGCGGAGGACGACGACTGAACTGGATTCTGTATCCTATCTGTACTGTGCTTAATACCCACTCTGAGATGGCTGGCAGAAGTTTCCACGCTGCCAGACTCTCTGAGAGTGGTATTAATTTTACTACTTCCTTTTGAGGGGATGTTAGATGTCCCGCGTCCGGAATGACAGCCGAAAACGACGGAACATCTAACATTTCTCTGGAAACCGCTGCCCCCCGAAGCACGAGAAGTGGCGGGGATGGAGAGGTTTCGTGAGGGTATCGGGGAGAGGCGAGTTTTAAATGTTGAACGCGCCCCATCCCGCGGGGGGCTACCCCCACTAGATTGGGCGCCAGACCATCAGGACTTTCTCTTTTTGTTGATAATAGTCCTGAGATCTGGCTTAGGAGGTTGTTGAGCGCGGCGAGCCTGTCCCCAATCTTTACGAGGGGGAGCACGCTGAGCCACGCTCTGCTTTTTGACCTCCCTGGATGTTGAAGGACCGGGACGGGGCTGGGTGGCAGACGGCCCCTCCCCTTGAGTGCGGCGAGGAAGAAACTGAACAAACGCTTCCTCGTGTTTCTTTACCTCTTTATATCTTTCGACAACGGTGTTAACCGAGTCTCCAAATAGTCCAGAGGGAGAAACGGGGGCATCTAACAGGAACACGCGATCCTTTTCTTTTATTCCTGTCAGATTCAACCATAGATGTCTCTCCGTGCTGACTAAAGCGCTCATAGATCGGCCGATGGCACGAGCCGTTTGCTTGGTCGCACGGAGAGACAAATCTGTGGCTCGACGAAGCTCAGTGAAAGCTTCATCGTCGATTGTACTGCCCGCACTCAAATCCTTCAACAGATCAGCCTGGTATGCCTGTAACACAGCCATTGTGTGCAGCGCAGCACCAGCCTGACCTGCAGCCTGATAAGCTTTTCCCACCGAAGCCGAAGTTGTTCTACACGGTTTAGTGGGGAGGGTAGGTTTCTTTAAAGACGATGCTGATTCGGGTGAGAGATAGCTCGCGAGCGTCTCTTCGACCCGAGGCATCTCCATATATCCTCGTGACTTCGCACCCACGATAGCCGAGAATGTCGACGTCGATGGCACAAAGACACGAGAGGTATATGGTTTACTCCATGACTTGGACAGCTCGTCATGGAGGTCCTCGAAAAAGGGGAGAGGTTTTTGTTTCTTCTCCCCTCTGCCACCGGACAGAAACCTATCCTCAAGCTTGCTACGTTTGGGGGTCTCTTGTTCATCTGGCCAGTCAAGCTGCAACCTGTCCACAGCGCGAGTGATCACCTCCAGCAATTCCTCAACAGATTTTCTATCGCGAGAAGAACGCTCAGAGGCTGGCGGCTCGCGATCTGATGAACCAAGAGATATGTCATCCCCTCCGTGAACCGAAGAAGCACCGAAGCGCGCTTCGAGATCACGAGAAGGAATGTCAGGATTTGGTGACGCAGCAAGCGAAAAGGACGAACCCGTCTCTTGCTCGTCAAGCAAATCCATGCGAGAGCCCCACGATTGCAATGCAGGTGCGGAGTGGAAATAATTAAGACGAGTGCGAAGCATCTTGACAGTTAACAGGTCGCAATGCTCACACCCGCCCTTCTCTATCGCCATGACCGCGTGCTGTTCCCCCAAACAAACAAAGCAATAATCGTGTGTATCCATCTCGGTCATGGGACGCGAGCATGGAGGAACACAACGCTTACCTGCTTGTTGACTCATGATGCTCTTTTCCTTCTTTTTAAACTCTTAAAATAAGAAGAGAGAAAAGTGAGAAAAAGAGTGACGTTTCTGCGTTCTGCTTAGTAAAACTAACTCCTAACAAAATCAAGGATGAGTAAGAGAGAGAGTTTTCCGACGCACACAACACACAGAGTGATCTCTGAAGACAAAAGACCTGACGATGCACCTGTGGCTCATCTATTTATAGCCTCGTGCGCGTGCGCTCCGGTGACGTCACCAATCGAGGCTATAATGCCGTTTAGTCAATTATATTGACGTTTTACATACAATATTCACAGCTGGTCACTTCTAAAGACGTTCCCAATGCGCTTAGCAGCGCAGCATCGACTGTAGCTTTCAAAAGGGAACATTTATTCCACATTGAAATCTAATCACAACCTCATTTTGTTTGTCACATTGACCTCGTCATGTTGCATGATTCATTTAGCCAGACATCATGGAAAAACAAATGGTTGTTTTGTATTCCTAATCCAATTTGGTGTTAATGTGCTAACAGCATTTGGCAGTCTCTGATCAAATAATTAGTAATATAAGAGATGTTAAAAATCACAGCAGATAATATGTCAGCTTCATTCGTCACACTGTAATGGAAGCTCACATTCGGCCCTACACTGTCTGATACACTGATTTAAAGAAATTTAGCAGGTCATCCAGGTCATCCTATACACAGTACACATACTGCATACTACAGAAATAGTAAGATTAGTATTTATATGTAGCATTTGATTTGATTCTTTCCCAGTTTCTATAAATAAAAATAGCACATGAAAGGAAAAGTGCAGGTTGTATAAATAAATGAACCACATAAGAAGAAAAAAGAAGTGCTTTGGCTTTCATTCAGCCTCACACAAGTATTCAGAACATGCTTCAGAGGAAGAGGTCAATCACAACACACTTATATATCACTTTTACACAGCGTTTGTAATCATCCGTCATCAAGCATCAGTTTGCCTCTCCTGCCCGCGGTTTGATAGCGATAGTTTGAAGAACTATGTGTGTGTGTGATGAAAGTGTCTGAGGTAGCAAGACACAAGTCAAGTGTTACGGCTTTTTTCATCTTTCCTTCCCATTATACCCACTCAGGAAGCCAGCAGCAGGTCGACTCCAACACCTGCCGTAAACACGTCTAGGTGTCAGGGAAAAATGCACAGCATTCAAACTAAATCTTCAGAGCCTGCTGTCAAAAATGCAACATACTTGACAGGTCGAAAGACATGAGGTGGTGGGAATCTAATGGAAATATCCTGATCCGCACGCCACAGCTGGAAATATTCTTCCTTCGTTTCACGTTCAAACTTCCTTTCCAACCCACGTTTACTTCTGTCGCTCTGTGATTTTCTGTGCTTCTACCTCACAACCTGGTTTCTGACATTTGTCAGACCTTTTGCACCTCAAGTGGGAGGCATTTGTATTTATGTGCATGCGTGTGTGATTGTGTATTTCGAGTGACTCTACGGTTTGTTTTATTTTGTGTGTCTGTAGGTTATGAGAAAATCAAACTTGGAGAGGGACAGCTGGCATCCTTTCAGACATTGCTTGACCTTTCTGTCTCACACAATCATGCTCATATACACCCACCCACGCAGGGCATCAGGTGTAAAGTGCCTCAATTTAAAGTTTGGCACAAACATTATCAGGTGCTTTATCTACACTTGAAATGAGATGAAAATCAAAAGAGCTGTCTGCTAAGCCTCTCTGTCGCTGTCTGAGGCGGAAGCCCTCATGTGTTTATACGTGGTGTATTGACTTGTTTGGTGAATCATATTGCTGGGGACTGCTGGGAATCGTTGGGCTGCTGGTCCCATATGCCAGCAAATACAAAAAGCTATCTTCAAACCTGAGTTTGATACCAGCAGATGTATTATACATTAGAAGCGCATAAACTAGGTTTGGTGAGGTGAGGTGACCTTAACTAATATGTACTTACATCAAAACAATTAGTGCAATGTACTTATTCTGTTCATGCTGTATTGTAAAACATTTTTGCTGTTATCAAGGTGGGATATAGGTAAGGTTAGGGACAGGTTTGTAAAACTGATCTTGTAGACCAAACCGTAAGTTGTATAGACTTGAAACTTGGAGGGATGGTAGTACTCACACCACTGACAATGTCACCAAAGCTCACCCCAATCGGCCTGAAGGTGGCACTACAGTGATCAAAAGTATGAAATTATTCATAACTTCTAAACCGTTAGATGCAGCGAAATTTTATTTATTTATTTATTTTTTTTTTTTTTGAAAACTAGTCCTAGGTATTTCGCCCGGTCTTAACCAATCTAGTTCAAAAAGATTCTCTGAAGAGTGAATATCAATAATTATCAAAAAAAAAAGGAACTTTCGATTCTTCGTCAAATAGGGACGCCAAAACGGTTAGAAATGGCTATAACTCTGAACGGAATGAGATACCTTTGTCAAACTCAGAAAACTTATGTAAGAGCTCAATCTGACAAAAAACACGGAACTTGGCCACTTGGTGGCGCTATAAGAGGGAAAAAAACATAAAAATGACTGTACTTACGCAGCCATTTGTTGTGTCAGCATGAAAATAAAATGTGCACGGTTTTGTCCAAAGTTGCCACAATTGTTTATAACAACAGTTTTGCATCTCGAAAAAATATGGCCGCCATTGGCTGATGACGTTTGAGCACCTATTAGTTAGCCAAGGTTAATGGAGGCCGATCGGAACGAAACTCGGTGGACCTGTTTGATTAATGGCCCTGAAGGTCTGTGAGAAATTTGAAAGAAATTAGCCATTGGGGGGCGATATCACATTTTTCAAGGGTGTAAATGATTGTACATTACGCGCTTTTTCGCACATACACACAATATATTCATATCATATGATAGAACTCCTCATTCTGGACAACTTTGCCTCTAGAACCACTGCTGTCATTTAAATTGTTTGTTAAATGATTAAGAAGATGTAAAAAAAACCTACTTTTGCGAACTAGTCCTAGGGTTTTTGCTCAATCTGGAAAACAACACTGCAGTTCAATACTCTGGACTCAACAATTATTTAAAAATTTTTTAAATTTACCCTTTGGGAAGCTATAATGAGGTCTGTCCAGATGTACCCCAAATCCTATAAAGCCTAAATAAAAACTCAAAACTTCACGAAACTTGGTGAGCACATGAGACAAGTGATTCTAAACAAGCATGCAAAGTTTTAAGGAGATCGGACTACAGCTGGCACTTTAACAGTCATAAATATTAAAAAACATAATATTTCTATGGTAAATTACCTGGATTTGCCAAAAAGTTTTTTTTTAAATAATTGATTTAGGTGGTTTCAGGCTTGCTAAATAAGTTATTTTTATATACGTGCTTAAATGCCTTAAAGCGCTTGAACCCAGATAATTGCTGCTTGCAGCTATATTTATGAATGTAATTACAGAATTACAGATGTAATTACATGCAGGATTTTTTTTAAATATAAGTAAAATGTAAAAACATTAATGTCGTCCAGACCAAACCGTAAGTTGTAGAGACTTGGAGGGATGGTAGTACTCATCGGGGGCGCTACAGCTATCAAACGTATGAAAACGCTCATAACTTCCTTTACCATCAGTCGCAGAAACAATTTCTGGTATTTTGGAATTTTTGAAAAACCCACTTTTGCAAACTAGTCCTAGGTTTTTTGCCCGATCGGAACCATCCTAGTTCAGAAAAATTATCTGGAGAGTTAATATCAATAATTATCCCAAAAAAATTTACTTTCGACTCTCCGTCACAAAGGGACACCAAAACGTTCAGAAGCGGCAGGGCCACTTTTAGTAAAATGCCTATAACTCTGGAACGGAATGAGATATCTTCGCCAAACTCAGAAAACTTATGTATGAGCTTAATCTGAGCCCACAGGACAAAAATCATGGATCTTGGCCAATTGGGAAAAAACATAAAAACAACTGTACCTATGCAACCATTTGTCCTGTCAACATGAAAATCAGTGTGCACGGTCTTCGTCCAAAGTTGCCACAATTGTTTATAGCAACATTTTTATATCTCATTTATATAACAAAACTCAGTGGGCCTGTCTATGAGAAATCGGCTACTGGGAGACATTTTTCAAGGGCATAAATGATTGTACACTGCATATTTTTTTTCTGTACATACACGCAGTATAATCATATCATATGATAGAACTCATTCCGGACAACTTTGCCTCTAGAGCCACTGCTGTCAATAAAATCAATGCTGTCAATAAAAACACTGCAGTGCATTTCTCTGGACTGTCTAGGTCAATATTTATCAAAAAATGTTAAAGTTTACTCTTTTTTGCAAAAAATGCATTTTTAAATAATTGATTTAAGTGGTTACAGGCTAGCTAAATTTTTTTTTTTCATATGTGCTTAAATGCCATAAAGCACTTGAACCTTGATAATCGCTGCTTGCAGCTATATTTATAAATGTAATTACAGATGTAATTAAGTGCAGGTATTTTTTTAAATATAGGTGCAATGTAAAAATATATATAAGTGCACATAGTTTTATAATAATGTTTTGATACTCTTTTGGTGAGAAAATATCTACTGCACAGCCATTCACAAGCTTCACATGAATTTTCAAGACAAATGATAAGTTAAATTTGCAGATTTGGTTGCAATGGATTGTAGATGCAGTACATATCCATTTCAGTACTTGTTTTGTTATCTGTGTCGTGAAGTATCCTGTTACTGTTTTCCAAGTGATTCATTCCGTGAGTGAGCTGTCCATATGATTCAGACTGAATCATTTCAGATGGTGTTGCTAACCCTGTTTGACCCTTTTATTAAAACGAACTAATTCTGATTAATTTGATTGCTAAAATTTGAACAGGAAAAATGTAACATTTTTTAAAATTCTAAACCATTTTCTGAATTACTAAAATAAGTTTGGTAATGCAAACCAACATGATTTAAAATCGAGTGCCACTGCATATACACACAAGTACAAGCCACTGCTTTTTAATGTTGCACGAATTCAACAGTAAACCGTTTGCAGGAAAAGCATTTGCTTAGAGCTATTCTGCAGACACACTGTGTAGGTATGATGTGTATAATCATAGAGTACTAGACCTCTATTCTACCTTACAATAGCATGCAGAGATGAATACCATGAAACCTTCCCCGTCTGCACAGCAAATCCTTTTCCCTTCACACCAGGCACATATTTCAGCCACGATCAGAAACCACTTTGCAATGAAGAGGTCGTGACCCAGTGGAGAGCAAGAGATATGAAGGGCTCACAGGAAGCAAAGCGAACGAATGAGAGAATGAAAAAAAAAGCGAAAATGAATTTGCGAAAATGAAGGATAATTATGAGCTCTGAAGAAAAGGCTGGTGATGTTTTTTTTTCTTTTTCTTTTCTCATTCTGCCTGACGCTAATGTGAATACGATTGCAATTTGTCATGAAATGATTATTTCGCTCTCACGAAGGTTCTTTGTCTAATTCTATCCATACGTCAGAGCACACAATGCTCTTTGAATGGAGCTGTGAATGAGGCAAATCAAAATCAATCAGCTTTGGATGGATTTGCAAGCGCTTGACCCTCTCGTCTGATCAGGAGCTTTAATAATGTGAGATTTTTGCCTTTTTTATGAGTGTAGTTACACTGAGATGATTCCAGTTGAGTAATACACAGATGTATGCAGAAATATAAGGACGTATTTAACAATATTTCTGAATAAAAAAAATCATATTATATTTAACATTTCATTTTTTTAATGTTTATCTTTTTTATTTTAGAATTAATTTTGTATATTAATTGTATTTAGTTAATATTATTTATATTATATGCTTGTTTTAGTATTTATAATAAATGTAAGAAATATGTTATATTTATATAAAATTTAATATATATTAAATTATTTTAAAATAAATTAATAATAACATTTTTAGATTTTAGATTATATCCACAGACGTATGCACAAATATAAGGATGTTTTAACAATATTTATGAATTTAAAAAATCATTATATTTAACATTTAATATTTTTCATGTTTGTAATTTTTCATTTTCATAAATAATATTCTATGTTAATTAAATATTTAGTTATAAATATATAAAAATATATATATTTACTTGTTTTATTATTATTCATAATAAATATAAGAAATATGTTATGTTTATATAAAATATAATATATATTAAATAACATTAAATATTAAAATGAAATTAAAAATACCATTTTTAGATTTAGATTATATACACAGACATATGCAGATATAAAAAGGATGTATTTAACAATATTTATAAATATCATATATTTAATGTTTATTTTATAATTAATATTGTACATAAATTATATATTTAGTTATTTTTATTTATATGATATACTTGTTTTATTATGCATAAACAAATCTAAGAAATATGTAATATTTATATTAAATATATATGAAATTAAAATGAATATTGTAAATATTAAAATGAAATGAATAATACCATTTTTAGATTATTTTTAGATTATATACACAGAAATATAGGGAGGTCTTTAACAATGTTCATTAATAAAAATATATAAAAACAATTCATATTTAATATTTAAATATTTA
Source organism: Garra rufa (assembly GCF_049309525.1). NCBI lineage: Eukaryota > Metazoa > Chordata > Actinopteri > Cypriniformes > Cyprinidae > Garra > Garra rufa. The sequence continues at coordinate 28,294,780 of NC_133379.1, forward strand.
TAATTGTATTTTAAAATTAATATTGTCACGTGAGTAAAAGGGTCTGGGTCCAAATGCAGGGTGAGTAGTATTTAATAATAAACAAATAAATAAACATAAACCAAAAGGCCAACACGGCACAAACTGAACATAAACTGAAACACAAAATAACAAAATCAAGAACACGATCAAAGTCCAGGGATTTCAAGAACACAAAATAACATCCAGGACAAAAGACAATGCAGCCAGAATGAGTAGTGGGAAATGAGAGTTCTTATACTGTAGACCAGATAATTGTGAGCAGGTGTGAGTGTAATCAGTGCTAATGACAAGACAGGAGTGAATACTTAGGGAAGTGTAGTGCAGGGAAGGGAAAACAGCGACCTCAGGTGGCTGAGGGAAGCCCCACAGCCCAGATCATGACA
>NC_133379.1:28295683-28360305 GCF_049309525.1 Garra rufa
AGAAATATATTAAAATCTCAAATCTACTAGAAATATTTATAATTATATATAAAAATATTAAATCTAAAATTATGACATTTTACTTGAAATCAAAATAATAAAAAACAACTTACAAATATTTTATTTCACAGAGTTGGCAAAACAAAATTTCTCATTTTAATTTAGTATAACTAGAAGTATTACATACAAATATTAAATATGCATTATTTGATGAAAATAAAACAACATTACATGAATAAACTGATCAAACCTCATAATTAAAAATTAATTAATTAACTGTGTATAGGTATAAGCATTGAAATATTTATTATATTAAATTATTTTTTATAAATTTGATATATTATTATCATCATCATCAATAATAATAATTGTGTATATATTTTGGGTTTCGGATCAGTAAGATTTGAATATTTTCTAAAGAATTCTTATATGCTTATAAAGGCTGCATTTGCTTGACATATTATTACAAAAAAAATGAAAATAATAGTATATTAATATATTTTGAAATATAATTTATTCCTTTTTCAGTGTCACATGATTATTTAAAAATCATTCTAATATGCTGAATAATTACCATTATTATCAATAATGGAAACAGTTCTGCTGCTTAATTTTTTTTATTTATTTTTTTTTTTTTGGAAACTGTGATTCTTTTTTCAGGATTCGTCATGAATAAAATGTTAAAAAGTACAGCATTTATTCAAAATATAATTCTTTTCTAACAATATAAGTCTTTGCTATCATGTTTTATCAATTTAGCACATCCTTGGTAATTAAAAGTATTAATTTCTTTCAAAAAGAGAAAGAATACAAATTTACTGACCCCAAACATTTAGATGGCTGTTTATATTGTTACAAAAGATTAAATAAACTGTTTTTTTTTTTTTTTTCAACTTTAAGAATCCTGGGGAACAAATCACGGGTTCCAACAAAATATTAAACAGTAATATTTACTGTTTATTTAATTATATTGATTTATTTATATTTAAATATAAATAAATCAGCATATTAGAATTAATTCTGAAGGATCATGTGACACTGAAGACTGGAGTAAAGATGCTGAAAATTCAGCTTTGTATCACAGGAATAAATTACTTTTTAAGATGTATTCAAAATAGAAAACATTTATTTTAAATTGAAATAATGTTTCACAATATTACAGTTTTTTCTGTATTTTGATCAAATAAATACAGCCTTAATGAGCAGAAGAAACGTCTTTAAAAACCAATAAAAATCTACTGATCCCAGACTTTTGAGTGGCAGTGTATATATACATATTTATTATTTAATATATTATTATCAATAAGCATCAGTGGACATCAATAAGAAAAATGTACTGTTCAAAAGTTTTCACCCCCCAGTGTGTTTTTTTCTTCTTCAGACAAATACATTTCTGACACTAGTTGTATATATTGGGATTAGTGTATTCATATATTATTTTGCTTATAACCACATTATTTGATTTAATTTTCTTATTTGCAAACTATAATATTCTTACTTATTAGGTGAACCAGCAGTGAACTATTGGATGGCTCCACACGATAACATACTAAATATATTCCACCTTTAATCTTGTGATAATTAAATGATTTAAGAATGATTCAAGTATACTTTTATTAAATAAAATAGCTTTAATCCCCTTTTCTCATGTATTAATAGTAGTAATAACAGTGGTACGGCTCAGTAAGAGACTGCATTGCCATCTACACATGCTGCTGAACTGTGGACCCGACGCTGTGTCCTGTAATAGGTCATGGGTCTTTCTCAGGTATCGCACAGAGAAAATCAAATCTGTAATAACAAACTTGACCTTCTGCTGGCAAAATGGCAAAATGTACCATTGTTTTCTTTCAGCAGAGAGTTCATTTGGCTTATGTCTCACTGTGGACTGTAATTCCTGTATAGCCAGACCGCTGTAGGTTACCATCATGTTCCCTTAATCAAATACAACCCCTGCGAGTGTATCAAGAGACTTCATATAGTATCTCGAGGAAATGGTTTTGCCATAATTTGTCCTGTCTGCCCTCCAGATATTGCCAGTCGCCCACCAGACACAGTTTTTGTCCTGGTACATCTGTGTACCACCTTTTTTTCTTTCCATCTTAAACTGTACTGATGTGTGACTAGAGCTTGAAATCTTATTAATGTCTGAAGGAGAAGAGGGAGCAGGGAAATACTTGAGTAATTGTACTCGTTTACTGAACTATTATTTTGAGAAATAATTACTTGACTTGAGCACTGTTGATAACATTTTTCCCCTTAGAAATTGAATCCCAATTGAGTAAAAGTATTTATAAAATGTAATCTGGACATTCAAAAGAGAGCACTTATTTCCTTTTCCTTTTTAATTTAATCATTATTTTTTTATATAATAAATAATATATTAAATTTATACAAATAATAAATATTTTGATACTTATACTTAATTAGTTAAATGTAATTAGTTTTTAAGTTCATTATCCCGTTTATTCATTTAATGTTGGTGCTTTTTGTCAAATAATATATTTATGCATATATTTAATATATTATAGACCTTCAAATGTAATCATTATTTTTAATATAATAACAATAATATATTAAATGTATACAAATAATACATATTTTGATACTTAAACTCAATGAATCTATTGTTATTGAGTTCATAATCGACTTATTCTGTCAGGGTCCTTCCCTGACAGCCTTGTCAGTCTTGTCTTTGTTTAATGTTTCTTTGTTTGTCTTGTGCCTGAGCACATGGTTGTGTCTTTGTTTGTGTTGGCCATGTGCTCCCCTGGTCCTGCCTCCTCATTTTCAGTTACCACGCCCCCTTGTTTAGTCCTCGTTTACTTGATTATGTTCACCTGATCCTCATGTGCTCTGTTCCTTTTATAGCGTGCACTTTCCCTCACTTCTCTGCTGGTTCGTTGCATTTGTTTCTTGCGTAAAGGAAGTTATTGTTAGTCAGCTAGTTGTAGTTATAGTGCTGTTTCCTCATTACTCTCTTCTAGTCAGTCTAGCTTTTCTTTTAGTTCTTTAGAAGTTTATTAGATTGTCTTTGTTTTTGTTATTTTACTCCAGTTTGCTTCCTGTCTTTATTTTGCTCTAGTCCTCTAAAGTATTTTATTTGGTTGTTTTCTTTTATTGTTTTTGCCTAGTTTGTTTTTAGTTATTGATTCCTAGTATCCTTTTGTTCTTTCTTTTGATTATTTCCTCCCTAGAGTTAGATTTCATTTTTTCTACTTTTCAGTGATGGTAGTCAGTTTTTTTGCTGTTTGTTGTTCTCTCTTGTGGTCTTGTTCTGTGTCGTTTAGTGTCTTGTGTTTGTCCCTGTTCTGTGCCGTGATATTCCCCCTGACTGCTGCTCACCGGACCTGGCTATCTAACTGGACGGGTTAAACATACGGCTCTAAGAATCAAGCCCTATCTGGTGGTGCTCCGTGTCCCTGGCTCTACAGCCCAACCTTGCCTGGGTCCAGCTCAGCTGCTATCTTGTTCCCCTGTTGTCTGCCCTGCCTCACTGTCAAGATTATCCTTGATCATCACTACCCTGACTGTGCTTTAGTCTCATTAATAAATGTTAATTCTGTGATCATTCTGCATTTGGGTCTTTTTCTAGTAGACTGCCATACCAGATCCTGACAGAACGAACCAGCCAACACTAGACCCAGCAGTATGAGTCTTAAGATTGTTCCACCCGCCACTGCAGAAGGGAGATTGGCACTCCATCGGGCAGTGGCATCACTTAGTCAGCAGGGCAAGGAGCCACGGTCCTATGCACAATTCTTTTGGACCATGGCAAGGGGCCTGGAATATGATGATGCAGCCCTGAAGGAGGCCTTCAACCTCACCTTAGATGACCCCTTGCCACAATGGGAGATGGAGCAACTGCATATTTTAAATTTCTGGGACTTCTCTACTTATGTGCATCATCGCAAAGACTGGCAGATCCTTAACCCTCCTGAGGATGTCAGCAGTGACCACCCTGCCCTCGTATCCTCTTCTAGTCAAGTCCACAATCATCTTCTGACTCCCACTAGAAAACGAAGGGATAGAAGAAAGAGGGCGGCCCGAGTTGCTGCATCGGCCAGGGAGTCCTCAGTGTCTGCTTCAGCCCTTGAGTCCGCTCCAGTGTCGGCTCTGACCCCTGAGTCAGTCTGCAGTGATCAACCTGTTCCTCTACCCTCATTGAGTGAAGTCCCTAATCATCTTCTGGCTCCGAAGAAGTGCAAGTCGAGAAGGAAGAGAACAGCCCAGAACACTGCACTAGTCTCAGAGCCAGTCAAGTCCGCTGCTGCCAGTCCAGAGTCAGTCAAATCCACCCAAGTCATCCCAGACTCGGCAGAGTTCACTAAAGTCACCCCAGAGTCAGTCAAGGTATCTTTACTCATTCCAGAGTTGATTGAAAGGGTTGCAGTCACCCCAGAAATGGCCAACCAGGCACCTTTGAGCCCTCAAAAATGGAAGAAAATGAGGGCACATGTTGTGCAGTCTAAAGCTCTTCTTTCAGAAGCCCCAAGCACACCGGTCCAGGAGGGTCGAAGTCCAGAGGTCCTGGACTCATTGGTCCAGGAGGATCAGAGTCAGGAGAGCTCAAAGCCATTGGTCCAAGAGGGCCTATATCTCGAGGCGTCTAGTCCAGAGGCCCAGGAGAGTCTGAGTCAAGAGATCCCTAATCCTGTGTTCAAGGAGGAACTGACTCCGTTGGCCCTGTATTCAGGGGTTCCAGAGGTATCTAGTCTGGAACCAACCCCTAAGCCGCCTACTTCACCAGCTAAGTCTGTGTTGAAGGAATCTGAGACTGCACCGTCTGATTTATTTTTGAGACTAGTTTTGTCCAAGATGGACACTCAGATCAGCACTGCTGCTTCAACAGAAACTGTTCTTGACCTGGCCATGAAGGCTACCTCAGAACAGCAAGCCAGTCCTGTTGTGCCCACAGAAACCAATCCAGTTTGTCATGTCATGCTTTCTGAAACCCCTCCAGTCATTCCTGAGCCAGTTAAATCCACTCCAGAGCCTGTCAAGTCCACTCCTGAGTTTAGTCCTGCAACCCCGGAGGGCATTTCTGCTGCTCCCAAGAGCGTTTCAGAGTCCGCTTCCAAGTCAAATCCTGCAGCCCTGGAGGGCATTTCTGCTGCCCCCAAGGGAACTCCAGCGTTGACTCCTGAGTCTATACCTGCTGCCCCAGAGGGAATTTCGACTGCCCCCGAAGGAGTTCCTGAATCAGCCCCCAACGTCCGTCTAGGGGTCGCCCTCGCCTCAGTACTCAGCCAGGATTCTGCAGTTCATGAAACCGTTCCAGAGTCTGCACCATCCCAGTCCTGCCCAGGGTTTGCTCTGCTCCAGTCCAGTCCAGAGTCTGCTCCAGCCCAGGAGCCCAGTTCCCAATCTGTCCTAGAGTCTCTCTCAGCTTCTGCTCCAGGGCTAGTTTCAGAGTCCGCTCCGATACCAGTCCAGGAGCCTGTTCCTGAGGACCCAGTTTCTGCAGCCCCAGAGGGCATCTCAGATTCAGTCCCTAAGCCAGATTCTGTAGCCCTGGAGGGAATCTCCGATTCAACCCCTAAGCCAGTTCCTGTAGCCCTGGAGGGGATCTCTGATTCAGCCCCTGTGTCAGTTACTGCAATCCTAGAGGGCGTTACAGATTCAGCTCCTGAGACCATGCCTGCTGACCCAGAGGGCATGCCTAAATATGCACAAGACACCAGGCCAAGTCTCAAGTCTCCACCAGTTAACGGAACCTATACATTTAAAAGGGATTCTAATAGTACTCCCATCCCTCCCACCCCACCCTCTGTGTTACTTGGCTCTAGTGGTTTTCAGAAGTGGCCACCTCCCTGCTCTGCCCAAAACAACTTCCCTGGACTATTTCCTAACCTCCCAGCCTCACCCCCAGTGTTTCCGACCTACTCTGGATTTCCAAGTTTGACTCCCCACCCACCCTCCCAGTTGGTACACCCTTGGTCTTTGCCTTGTGTGGACGCCTGGAGGCGTCCGTTCGGGGGAGGGTACTGTCAGGGTCCTTCCCTGACAGCCTTGTCAGTCTTGTCTTTGTTTAATGTTTCTTTGTTTGTCTTGTGCCTGAGCACATGGTTGTGTCTTTGTTTGTGTTGGCCATGTGCTCCCCTGGTCCTGCCTCCTCATTTTCAGTTACCACGCCCCCTTGTTTAGTCCTCGTTTACTTGATTATGTTCACCTGATCCTCATGTGCTCTGTTCCTTTTATAGCGTGCACTTTCCCTCACTTCTCTGCTGGTTCGTTGCATTTGTTTCTTGCGTAAAGGAAGTTATTGTTAGTCAGCTAGTTGTAGTTATAGTGCTGTTTCCTCATTACTCTCTTCTAGTCAGTCTAGCTTTTCTTTTAGTTCTTTAGAAGTTTATTAGATTGTCTTTGTTTTTGTTATTTTACTCCAGTTTGCTTCCTGTCTTTATTTTGCTCTAGTCCTCTAAAGTATTTTATTTGGTTGTTTTCTTTTATTGTTTTTGCCTAGTTTGTTTTTAGTTATTGATTCCTAGTATCCTTTTGTTCTTTCTTTTGATTATTTCCTCCCTAGAGTTAGATTTCATTTTTTCTACTTTTCAGTGATGGTAGTCAGTTTTTTTGCTGTTTGTTGTTCTCTCTTGTGGTCTTGTTCTGTGTCGTTTAGTGTCTTGTGTTTGTCCCTGTTCTGTGCCGTGATATTCCCCCTGACTGCTGCTCACCGGACCTGGCTATCTAACTGGACGGGTTAAACTACGGCTCTAAGAATCAAGCCCTATCTGGTGGTGCTCCGTGTCCCTGGCTCTACAGCCCAACCTTGCCTGGGTCCAGCTCAGCTGCCATCTTGTTCCCCTGTTGTCTGCCCTGCCTCACTGTCAAGATTATCCTTGATCATCACTACCCTGACTGTGCTTTAGTCTCATTAATAAATGTTAATTCTGTGATCATTCTGCATTTGGGTCTTTTTCTAGTAGACTGCCATACCAGATCCTGACATATTCATTTAATGTTGGTGCTTTTTGTCAAATAATACATTTATGCATATTTTTAATATATTAATGTATTAATTAATATTATAATTATACATTATAGCTAATTATTTATATTTATATTATATGGAAGCATTTAAATATTTGTTATTGTTATGTACCTTTAACAATTATTTAATTCATGTTATATGTTTTGTCATAATTTACATTTACATATTTAATGTTTCATTTATATGTTTCTAAAAAAATAAATTTTAGAAGAAAAATATATTTATTTAGTCATCATGATAAATCTTTCTTTGTGTCTTTGGATATTAACATTTTTAACTTTATAGTTATTGATTTTATTTTTAGATTTTCTGTTTGCAGTTTACTTTCAGTTAACATTTCACAAATTGTGTTTATTTATTTTTTTATCTATATTGTTGATATTAATTTTTATGTATTAAATTCAGATTTTAGATTATATGGGGGTTTTTTGAGTTACCAATCTGAATATACCAATTTTGAATAGTTTGGACAGTCATTAAATAAATAAAATAAAATAAAATAAAATAAATTTATTTTTACACAATTAGTTAATTTATTTATCCATTATATTGGTGCTATTTGTCAAAAAATACATTTACATGTATATTTAATATATGTATATATTAACAAATGTACCATTTTATTATGAATAAATATACAGTATAATAATAATAATAATATTGGAATAATAATACAATTATTATTATTGATGATAATGAAAATATATTAAATACATAAAAATAATAAATATTTCAATACTTATACCTATACACAGTTAGTTTGCTTAGTGAGCGTTTGAACCTTCTGTAATAGTTGCATATAAGCCCCTCAGTTGTCCCCAGTGTAAAAATATGGATCTCAAAATCATACAGTCATCGTTGAAAAGGATTCAAATGCACAAAAATGCTGAAAAACTAAATAATTTGTGAGACCTGAAGGATTTTTCTGAAGAACAGTGGGCAGTTTAACTGTTCAGGACAAACAAGGGACTCGTGAACAACTATCACTAAACTAAAAAAAAAAACACAGCTGTAGATCATTCAGGTAACAATACAGTATTAAGAATTAGGTGTATGTAAACTTTTGAACAGGGTTCAAAATTCAACTATTATTTTCTCTTGTGGACTACATGTAAATGTGTTTTATGTAAAATATCATACTCAAGTCAGTACTAAATAAAAAAAGATCCCTCTTATTCTGCTGAATGTGCTCAGAAATGCAATTCAGTAAAATCCTCTTCCTGTCACTCCAAGTCTACATCCTGTGATGCGCAGCAAATCTGAACCAAATTCACACTCGGCCAATTCTCAAATTCACCCTGCATTTCAATCAAGCCTGTCACATGATGTTCAAGGTCAGACCACACAGTTGTTTCTCAATGGCTTATGGCTTAAAACTCAATCCGTCAGCTGTCCACATTTTCTCAGTAGCTACAAAATTGATGTACAGAGGCAGCCATGTTCCTAAATGGCTGGGAGATGATAGAATGCCAACTAACGCTAACATGCTACATGCTCCTCCATCGCAGCAGAAATGATGTACACTCAAAATCCTGCAGTCCAATTACTGTCACAGGGGCTCTTCTCAAGATGAATGTCCCCATAGTGGGCCATATCTCTCTCCCTCTTTCTCACTTTTCCTTCACACACCTAAAGAGGGGGAAAGGCTGATTTCATTGAGTTGTAATGTGACAGACAGACGGCTACGGAAGCCTTTAAGAGCCCTTAAGAGGTGAAGGCACAGGCTAAGAGGACAGCACCCTAGAGCCTAATAATGTAGCCTAAGGATGAGAGGCTAACTGATTGTCCCATTAACACTGCCTATTAGCCAGCCCTCTTGACATCCCGCCGTTCTAGAAGGCCCATCGCACGGGATTACGGCCCTCCTCGGTTGACTACATTAGCAGTGCCCCAAAGGGACAGGTGGAACCAAAATCGTGCTGAAGGCGAGCCGTCATCTATTATTAGCCATCAATTATAACAAGGCCATTGGACCTTCAGAATTCCCTGTACCCATCCTTATCCACAGGCTGAGTGGAGAGGCTGTGTGTCAGCCCTTAATTTTAGCCAGAGCCCCACGAGAGCAGACACTGTCACCTCCTCGAATTTCCTGCTAGTTGCTTGGCAGCTATCTCGTTCAGAGACGTAACCTCAGTCCTTAGCGGCGGCTAAATGTTATCTCAAGATAGAACACTAGTGACCCTACAGACCCAAAGGAAGCCATCAAGTCAGTTCAACAATTTATTCTGTCTTATCTATCTATACTGTGAATCACTATCTGTAAATGACAGCTCTCTACCCTTTTTTTTTTTTTCAAATGTTTGATGATGCATTTAGCAAAAATGGCTTAAAAGGGTGTTAAAACCTCATGATTTACTCATCCTCAAGCCATCCTAGGTGTATATGACTCTCTTCTTTCAGACGAATACAACTGGAGTTATATTTAAAAATGTCCTGGCTCTTACAAGTTTTATAATGGCAGTGAATGGGTGTTGAGATTTTGAAGCTCAAAAAAGTGTCCATCCATTATAAAAAGTACTCCACGAGGCTCCAGGGGGTTAATTAAGAGTACATAAATATCCATATATAAAACTTTATAAATCGTAATCTCTAGCTTTTGTTAACTTTCATACACGGATTTCGATATAAGACAAGAGGAGACTGAATGCACTTTATTGGACTATTGAACATCAGCAGCCATTCACTGTCATTATAAAGCATGGAAGTGCCAGGACATTTTTTAATATAACTCTGATTGTATTCATCTGAAAAAAAGAAAGCCATTTACATTTAGACATTTATGCGACTTACAAAAGAGGACAATGGAAGCAATCAAAATCAACAAAAGAGCAATAACATGCAAGTGCTATGACATGGATGACCTATGGTGGATTGACTGTCAGTAAATCATGTCATTTTCATTTTTGGGTGAACTATTCTTTTAAGATTAAGATATATATACACTGTACACTGCCGCTCAAAAGTTTGGGATCAGTAAGACTTGTAATGTTTTTTTTTTAATGTTTTGTAAAGTCTCTTATGCTCATTAAGGCTGCCTATATTTGATCAAAAAACAGTAATGTTGTAAAATGTTATTATAATTTAAATTAATGGTTTTTATTTTAATATATTTTAAATATAATTCATTCCTGTGATGCAAAGCTGAATTTTCATCAGCTGTTACTCCACTTTTAAGTGTCACATGATCCTTCAGAATTTATTCTAATATGCTGATTTATTATTAGAATTATCAATGCTGGGAACAAAATATTTTTTTGGAACCTGTGATTCTTTTTTTCAGGATTTTTTGATGAATAACAAGTTAAAAAGAACAGCATTTAATCGAAATATAAATCTTTTCTAACAATGTAAATCTATGCTATTACTTAATAATTTAACACATCCTTGGTGAATAAAACTATTAATTTCTTTCAAAAAAGAAAGAATAAAAATGTGCTGACCCCAAACAGTAGTGTATATTGTTAGAAAACCTTTCTATTTTAAATAAATGCTGCTATTTTTATCCTTTTTTTGATCAAAGAATCCTAAAAAAAATATTACAGGTTCCAAAAAAATATTAAGCAGCACAACTGTTTTCAACATTGATAATAAATCAGCATGTTAGAATAACATTGTGCAGTAAGCAGTAAAACTGTTTGCACTACTAACCAGTAATTTCATAATTAAGATAATACATTAAATAACATGACAAAACACACCAATTTGCAATATCAAGCAGCAAAATGAGCTGTTTTGTACAGCTAAAAATAGTTGAATGTGGATGAGACTGGAAAAGCTTCAGAAGCTTCAGTTATCTGGACATTCATAAGGACAGAAACCTCTCAGGTTTCATTAAAAAACATCTTAATTTGTGCTTTGAAGATTAATCAAAGTCTTGTGGGTTTGGAACGACGGTAAATGATGACAGAATTTAAATTTTTGGGTGAACTATCCCTTCAACACTCTATTAACCCATTTACCACAAGCCAATTTGAGATCAAACACAGTTGTAGGACCCCCACAGTACCAATCCACTGCTAGCAGCCCAGACCAGTTTCGCAAAAGAATGATTTATTCTCCAATCAGACACTTTTCATGCAAGTCAAGGTGATGGGAAACTAAACTGCTGACACTATCATTACAGAAAACTGTACTGCCCTAACTGGGATTACCACATTATTCACAACCCTTCTTAATTTTTATATCACCAGCAAGATCATTGCAAATGTATTGTTGTAACCACAATGCATCTTAGACTTCTGAAGATGTCCTGAGTCAAAGCAGGAAGCAGACAGGGAGAAACAAAGTGAGAAATGATCCTAAAAAAGAATATTACAGACAAAAAGACAGCGATAAGCAACGGAGGAAGTTTAGAAGCAGGAGAGATAAAGAGAAGAGAGGAGAGAGATCAGATGTTGGATCTTACAGTGGGAGCGTGCTGAGACAAAGGGAGAGAGAGATAGAGTGGATCTATACTGCCCAGATCAAATGATGCAGATTTGAGAGAGAGGGAATTCAAGTGGAGATAAAATGACAACACAAGCTTTTTCCATCGACCTTGGGCATGGAAGCCAGGCCATGAGTGGGCAAAAGGAACTAACGTGTCACTTAGTATGTGATAAGACATTTTGAGTGTAATCGGACCCCACTCGCAAAGCACTCTGTAGGTCAAAAAGTAAGCCAAGCTTGGTTAAGACTCCAGAACTATTAGTGACAGACTAAACGACCTAGAAATCAGCAAGTCTCCTTTTCCATGAAGTGAATCACACATATGCATGTCCACATCTTTTTCACAGTAAAAAACCTTAGTAAGGTAATGAATGACGATCAAAAAATGCATTAAGCATTCATGGAGCAACAATTTATCTAAAAAGAACACAAAGAAGTAACATTTAAGTAAATACTTAAACTGCTCCATTAACTGAAATAGTTATTTAATCACATTTGGTATTTTAGAGCCTCTTAATTAAGACTGCTATGAATAAACAGTGTATTTCTCAGATTGGCAATATTAGCACATGCATATTTATCAAATAAATCTTAATTGTGATTGAAGTTTTAATCCCAAATACTATATTTTCACTTACTGACTATTATAGATTAACTGAATTTAATTATTGAAAAAAATATAGGAATTCTCATTACATACAGTACCTATGTCTGCTATATTATTATGTAAGATTTCTCCATTCACTTGATCGAAAATGCAGGAAAAATTGGAATATTTTAAAATATGACCATTTTAGATAACATTTTAAACTTTAGTGTCTTTAGTATCACATGATCCTTCAGAAATCATTTTATTTGGTTCTGAAGAAAATGCATCCTTATGGAATAAAAGTATTCATTTCTATTTTAAAAAAAACAATTATAGACCCCAACTTTTTTTGAACAGTAGTGACGTAGTTGACTTAGGAAAGTCTAACTCTTTTGTTTGGGAAAAGGAAAACATACTTGAACCCTCTTAGACACTATTCTCACTAGAAAGGGGTCACCCTTATATGTGTTAGAAACTAGGGCTGGGATTTCTCGATTTTAATTGATTCTCATTTTTACGAAACTATATAGATTCTTATCCCAAAAAACGATTAGTCTTGCCAGTTTTTCAACCTGATGACAGAAACGTACCTGTGGGTAACTTTACGTGAAATTCATAAGACATTTTTATCAATGTTGAAACGGTTGCACTTAATTTTTGTAGAAACAGTAATATATTACTTTCAGGATTTTTTGATGAACACAATCCTCAAAAGAACAGCATTTATTTGAAACAAATATTTTTGACATTTATAAATGTATTTGTCCATTTTGATTAATTAAAAGCATCCTTATTGAATAACAGTATTCATTTCTTTAAAAAAAAATACAGACCCCAAGCTTTTCAACAGTAGTGTACAAACAAGTGTTTAGGAAAGTATAACTGTACTTTTTGTTGCCATATAGTTGTTTGGGAGAAGGGGAAAAATACTTTAACAAAAGGGGTCATCCTTATATGCCTTAGACACTAGGGGCCATTAGGAGCCACTAGTGCGGATACTACCGTAAAAAAAAAATTTAATGAACAGAATATTATAGTGCACATCCCATCCAATAAATCGCAATAAGTTTTGTGCTTTGGTACTTATGAAACAAATCAATATAACAGCTTGTAAACAATGTCAACTACTGTTTTATTTACCTCAGAAAAAACATATTTGGCAACCATAAACTCATTAGTCAGCTAGAAAACTTAACTCTAGATAGTAATGTAGCACCAACTGACACTCGTGTATATTTTGCAGCATTAGTTAAGAGATTTGTCTTCCTTTCTTAAGAAAATTTGGCATGTACTGTACCTGCTATATATCCAAAATAATCAATATCAATTTCAAATTAAATCGCAAGCTTGTGAATCAGAATCAAATCAAAAAGCCCTTTTAGACACTCAATCAGTGCAACAAATTCAGGGTGACAATTCCTGTGATACCTGAACTCACAGGAGTTTTAGTGATGTTCTGAGAAGATCTGACTAGTTAATGTTGACAGCTGCCTTTTTAATGTTACTGTAAAGAAAAATAGGTTTGAACTTGATTCCAAGCAGCAACAGTCATGCAAATCCAATAGTTGTCATTTACAAGCAAATGACAGCTTTGTCTCAAGGAACCAATCTGTTCGATGCATGAAAAGCAGATTTTTGAGCAGATCGAAAAAGCGTTGCTGGCAGGCATCGCTCTCAAGACTCATGCAGTGTGTAATTAGAGATTGTACTGACAGCCGTCTAATGGTGAACATCTCAGGATTGCAGCCATGGAATGAGGCACAATACGTTCTGGAGAGCAAGCGGCATGATGCAAATATTAGTGTCCTTATCTCACAGTGATATACAGTACAAAATCACTCTTTGCCAGTCTTTTAAGAGTAACCTCCTTAAAATAAAATTAGGCACTAGTGTCTGCTAAAGGATAAAGGTCAGTCACTGCCCTGAAAACTGTTCTGTGAGTACATCGGTGAGCGAATTTAACTGCTACAGCTTCAGTAAAGTTTCTGACCTTTTTAAAACACCCCCTCTGCAGCATTTCCCTGCTCGCGCTCAGAAATCGCAGAATGAATTCAGCACATCATTTCCATACTCTTTGTTCAGCAGAGTCTTCCTGTGCAGAAAATAAGCTATAGTATTTAATAAGGGCAATTAAATGCTACAGAGTGTCGCAGCGGCTACTAAGAAATTCTTAGGAGTTTTGATAACTGCTTTCACCCGCTTAAATGGCCGAACTGATTGTCAAAGAAGCCTTTCTTAAAAAATAAGCACTCTCATGTTTCTGATTTAAATGCAATTACTTTGTTATATATTACCATCAGCATAACAATATCTTTAGCTTTTTTCTTTAATAATTACTTTAGTTGAAAACTCCATAAGTTTAAGTACAATCTGAAGATCATGTGATCCAGAAAGATATGATCAAAAAAGCTTCTTGTTCTTGTAATGGAAGCAAAAACATCTGAAAGTCTGTACGAAGGCATTTAACAATCAATGTCACAAATTTTATGAGTGACCTAGAAATGGCAGAATCTTAAATATTTCTTCATTTTACATCATAACATTTGATTAAATGTTTATAAGAATGAAACTGCCCCAGATTTTCAACGTGGTCTCAGATTTTAGGCTGTATGTGAGTGCTTTTAGTATTACAAGACCATTCCAAGCAAGCTTAAATCAAATAAAACTGACTACAACTGCTCTGAAATAGAGGATGATTAATAGCAACTGCACATGTTGATGGAACAATCACCAGTGCATTCAAAGCCACATCTTCACCAACATGAATTACCAGTGTTCTGTTGTGATTAAAAGTTCTCACCCGGGTTAATTTGCCTCTCTCAAACAAGACGAGCAGTGTGATACTGGCCAGCTGTGATCTAACTGCATCTGAGGCTGCTGGAGAGGATTTTGCAAGCTGCTCCTCAAAAAAAAAGAAAATAGAAAAAATACAGTAACGTTTCAGCAGATGGCAGTTTTTATTAGAAAGCATGAATATAAATGAAGCCCAATTTTAGCATTTAGGTAAATGCATACATATCACTGCCTTCAGTGTCACATGATCCTTCAGAAATCATTCTAATTTGCTGCTCAAAAACATTTCTTATTATTTACAATGCTGAAAACTCTCTAACTTTCACCACTCAATGAAAAAAGTTATTGCGACTTCTTATCTCACAGTTCTGGCTTTTTTTTTCAGAATTGTATTATATAAACTCGCAGTTGCGAGTTATAAAGTCAGAATTGCATAATATAAACTTACAATTCAGATTTTTTTCTCAAAATTGCATAATATAAACAATTGCGAGAAATAGTCTAAACTGTGAGATAAAAACTCAAGTTTATATCTCAAATATTTGGCAATTCTGACTTTTTCTCACAATTCTGCGAGTTATAAAGTCAGAATTGCTTGATATAAACTTGTAATTGTGAGCTATAAAGTAAGAATTGTATGATATAAACTCAGAATTGCAAGAAATAAAGTCAGAATTGTGAGATAAAAACTTGAGTTTGTATCTCAAATATCTCTCAATTCTGACTTTTTCTCAGAATTGTGTGATATAAACTTGCAGTTGCGAGTTATAAAGTCCTAATTGCATGATATAAACTCACAATTCTGACTTTTTTTTCTTAGAATTGCATAATTTAAACTCACAATTGCGAGAAATAAATTAAGAACTGTGAGACAAAAACTTGAATTTGTATCTCAAATATCTTGCAATTCTGACTTTTTCTCACAATTGTGATACAAACTCGCAATTGCACGTTATAAAGTCAGCATTGTGTGATATGAAATTGCAACTGCAAGTTATAAAGTCAGAATTGCATGATAAAAACTCACAATTCAGACTTTTTTTCTCAGAATTCTAATTCCATAATATAAACTCACAACTGCAAGAAATAAAGTCAGAATTGTCAGATAAAAAATTGAGTTTGTATCTCAAATATCTAAGTTTGTATCTCTTTTTTCTTGCAATTCTTAATGTTTTTGTCAGAACTGTGAGATATAAACTCGCAAATACGAGTTATAAAGTTAAACAGGACTGAGGTTCTTAGAATTGCAAGTTCTTATCTCACAATTCTGACTTAGTAACTCACAAGTAACTCGATATAAACTCGCAATTCTGAGAAAAAAGTTACAATTGCAAGATATAAACATAGGTATAATATAAGAGACATCATTTAAAAACTTTAAAAATCTCATGTTTGAATGCCAGTGTGTGTGTGTGTTTATATACTGTATAATAAATACTGACCAAACAGCCTGCAGTGATTAAGAAAGCAGAAGCAGGTTTCAAAACAAAGCAACTGTCATATTGCTATATCGCTGAGTTGAAGTTGGGAGCTGACTATCTAGATATCCTGACAGGTTTTACAACCAAGCAGGGGAAAAAACTGTCAGGTTTCACAATGGAGCCCAGAGTAAGCAGTCACTTCAAAATAACATGACAAAACTTGAGCGATATAGCTTTTCTTTCAAAATCCATTTTATAGATGGTTAAAAACTAACTTAAGCATCCCATCTGTTTGTGTATTCCCACAGCTTCTTCTCACAGCGGCATGTGGCCATTCAGAAAAGGATTATTTGCTTAGAGAAACTGATTGCAATTCATCATGAGCACTACACGAGTGAAAATGGTGTTTACATTGTGAAGAAGCGGCAGGCTTGTGTGGAAGTTAAAAACTGCAGACCTCTTTAAGGGACCCAAACATTGAAACACATACAGATTGAATTGTACAGTTTACCCTTATTAAACATTTTACCTTATAAACATATAAATAGTAATTTAAAAAATGTAAAATTATGCACGTCATATCAGTGGCTTGAGACTTGTATGGCTCAATATAACATAAACAATGTCTCTTACTGAAATATGTAGTTGGTTGCACTTTGTATGCTACTGGCGCTACCTGTTACTATTTTTACCGCTACACAACTCTGAAAATAAAATACTGATATGATGACCACAGCTACTGAAAGAGCTTACAAGTGCAGATGGATATACAGTAAGCATAGACTTAAACCAAATGCCGTACCATCAATTTTTCCCCATGAAGGAGTCTAAACACCCCCTCAAATTGAGTGAAATCCACGCTGAGAAACTTCTTCAGTGGCAGCGGCGTCATGACAAGCGTCGACATGTTTAGATCCTGCCAGGAGGACATCTAGCGTTTCTTGTCTCTGCCGTTTGTAAACTCTGTCAGCAGCTGTGGTCTACTAAAAGTCTCATAGGCATCAGGGCTAAAGTGGAGAGAACAAAGATGCGGGTCTTTAGGAATTTTATTCCCATTCTTTTCTCCTCTTCTTATCGCTAGGAAAGCACTGAAAACTTACATTGCTTCTCTTGTTGCCCTTCAACTGAAAATTACAACCAAGAGCTGCACAATGTGGCATTGTATTAGAATTTTAATTTCCGAGTTGTGTATTCTGAATGGTGTTGCAGTAAAAATAATTTAAAATTGAACTGCATGATATAAACTCACAATTCTAACCTTTTTCTCAAAATTGCATAATATAAACTCACAATTCTAACCTTTTTCTCAAAATTGCATAATATAAACTCACAATTCTAACCTTTTTCTCAAAATTGCATAATATAAACTCACAATTCTAACTTTTTTCTCAAACTTGCATAATATAAACTCACAATTCTAACTTTTTTCTCAAACTTGCATAATATAAACTCACAATTCTAACTTTTTTCTCAAAATTGCATAATATAAACTCACAATTCTAACTTTTTTCTCAAAATTGCATAATATAAACTCACAATTCTAACTTTTTTCTCAAAATTGCATAATGTAAACTCACAATTCTAACCTTTTTCTCAAAATTGCATAATATAAACTCACAATTCTAACCTTTTTCTCAAACTTGCATAATATAAACTCACAATTCTAACTTTTTTCTCAAAATTGCATAATATAAACTCACAATTCTAACTTTTTTCTCAAAATTGCATAATATAAACTCACAATTCTAACTTTTTTCTCAAAATTGCATAATGTAAACTCACAATTCTAACCTTTTTCTCAAAATTGCATAATATAAACTCACAATTCTAACCTTTTTCTCAAACTTGCATAATATAAACTCACAATTCTAACTTTTTTCTCAAACTTGCATAATATAAACTCACAATTCTAACTTTTTTCTCAAACTTGCATAATATAAACTCACAATTCTAACTTTTTTCTCAAAATTGCATAATATAAACTCACAATTCTAACTTTTTTCTCAAAATTGCATAATATAAACTCACAATTCTAACTTTTTTCTCAAAATTGCATAATGTAAAGTCACAATTCTAACCTTTTTCTCAAAATTGCATAATATAAACTCACAATTCTAACCTTTTTCTCAAACTTGCATAATATAAACTCACAATTCTAACTTTTTTCTCAAACTTGCATAATATAAACTCACAATTCTAACTTTTTTCTCAAACTTGCATAATATAAACTCACAATTCTAACTTTTTTCTCAAAATTGCATAATATAAACTCACAATTCTAACTTTTTTCTCAAAATTGCATAATGTAAACTCACAATTCTAACCTTTTTCTCAAAATTGCATAATATAAACTCACAATTCTAACCTTTTTCTCAAACTTGCATAATATAAACTCACAATTCTAACTTTTTTCTCAAACTTGCATAATATAAACTCACAATTCTAACTTTTTTCTCAAACTTGCATAATATAAACTCACAATTCTAACTTTTTTCTCAAAATTGCATAATATAAACTCACAATTCTAACTTTTTTCTCAAAATTGCATAATATAAACTCACAATTCTAACTTTTTTCTCAAAATTGCATAATGTAAAGTCACAATTCTAACCTTTTTCTCAAAATTGCATAATATAAACTCACAATTCTAACCTTTTTCTCAAACTTGCATAATATAAACTCACAATTCTAACTTTTTTCTCAAACTTGCATAATATAAACTCACAATTCTAACTTTTTTCTCAAACTTGCATAATATAAACTCACAATTCTAACTTTTTTCTCAAAATTGCATAATATAAACTCACAATTGCGAGAAATAGTCAGAACTGTGGGATAAAAACTCGACTTTTCAGACTTTTCTCAGAATTGTGATATAAACTCACAATTGCGATATAAATTGTGATATAAACTTGTGATTGTGATATAAACTCGCAATTGCGAGTTATAAAGTCAGAACTGCATGTTAGCAACAGGTAGCGCCAGTAGATCACTGAGTGCAACCATTTCATGTATAAAACGATGTGGATTTTTTTTAATTGAACTGCATATTATAAACTCACACTTCTGACCTTTTTCTCAAAATTGCATAATATAAACACAGTTGCGAGAAAAAAAGTCAGAATTGCGAGATAAAAACTCCATTCTGACTTTTTTCTCAAAACTGTGTGATATATACTCGCAAATGCAAGTTATGTCAGAAGTACATGATATAAACTCGCAATTCTGAGTTTTTTTTCTCAAAATTGCATAATATAAACTCACAATTGCAAGAAAAAAAGTCAGAATTGTGAGATAAAAAATAATTTGTATCTTAAATATCTCACAATTCTGACTTTTTCTCCGAATTCTAACCTTTTCTCAGAATTGTAATTTTTTTTCTCAAAATTGCACAATAAAAAAGCTGATCAGCTGTATTTTTTGTGGCACATGTAACCTGGAGTTGACATATTAGTTCATTTAGATTATTTTCAGCTAGTGTTGTCAAAAGTACTGACTTCGGTACCAGCCAGTACTGAAATGTAAAAAATCTGACTGAAGTCGGTATTCTCGACAACACTATTTCCAGCCAGAACTTATGGACCAGTAATTATTCGCCTAAATGGTTAATAAAAACCCAACAAAAATACCCAATAATAAAATCTATTCTTCAGAAAAAAATAAATGAATATTAGTATATAAAAGACAAATTAAAACACAAAAAAAATACTGTCACTCCGACATTAATTATTAACAGGAAAGTGCTTTTTAAGATATAAAAACCCTCTTAAAAGATACATTTGATAAAATAAGATTCTGATAAGATATGGTTAAACAGGAATAGCAAAAAAGGCAAAAAAGTGAAGTTAGTAAAGGCAAAAGTTGCAGATGTCACATGGTCACGTTTTTGCGATGCAATGAAATTCATGTACATTTTTTAAATGCACAGGAAGTGTCCAAATACTTGGTATATTTGGGGCATTACAACATGTAATTATCAGAGAAAGAATAAAAATGGTATTTGTTTAGAGTCATGTTATTTCTGTGATGAGCAATTAAACTGCACTGCGCGAGTTAAAAATCAAATGATGAATATGTTTCCATGGGAACACTCTTTTAACACTCCTTTCACAGTTGCATGTTGTCTCGCTGTACTCCTCTTCACTACCTCTCCCTCTGGCTTTCATGAAACATGGAGACAAAGAGAATCACTAAGTAGATATAAAAATTAATATGCCCAATCTTTCCATTATTAGCGTGGTCTGAATTCAGCTCCCTTCAATCCCAAACTCAACCTATATTTCATATCTTCCAAGCTACACCAGGCCTTTCAGTGCGAGCACCTCATATATCATATTTGAGGCCTTTTGTGATTTTTATGAATGAATGAATTGCATATCTAGAGACTAAAAAGTGTACTCACAAACAAATATAGAGCTAAATAAACTCTGACTGGCAATCTGTCTGTAAACTGCAATGAATTGTGGTTAGTCAGTAAGTTGGTTTTGGGTGAAGCGGTTTGTGTTCAGAGCTCAGGGAACATAATTAGCCTGGCAAGAACAAGAGATAGATTACATTTGTATGAGAGAGAGAGAGTGCTGACCAAAGGTGCAGAACATCGTCTTTGATAGCAGTGGTTCCTCTGTTCCTGTATTGCTACAAAAGACAGATAAACAATTTTGACAGCAAAGCTTTGTGTTGTATCGCTGGATAATGTACCTGGATGCCCGTTTGCCTGCTGTCAGGGACTTTGATACTTTCAAAATGTTCAATTTTTTTATAAGCACTGCAATGCATCAGATCAGGGTTGCACCAAACCACTGCAGAGGAAAACGGAGATAACATGAAGCAGAAGAAAGAACGATTTTCAATCCCGATTAGGATCAAAGTAGTGGCATTTTCTATCTAAAGCATATGAAATAGTGCAGATTCTTAAGGTGTTTTTTGTCATTTAAAAAAAAAAAAAACTTTTTACTGCAATTTTTACCCCAACTAAAAATAAATTATACTTATAATACATTTAAAATAAATAAGAAGAAACGCAATTCCAATTTTGATCCTGCATGTAACTAAAAATAAATGTTTATAATATTAATATATTAAAAAATTTAAATATATACAATTTAAAATTTTTAACCCATATTTAACTAAATGAATGTTTTCAAATATAAAAAAACTAAACAATTATTTTAAATATGAGAATAAATCAATAAATAACTAACCTAATATTTATTAACTAAAAATTAATAACATAATACATTTGTCACGTGAAGTCAGGAGGTCTGGGTCCAAATGCAGGAGAGTAATGAATTTAATAATAAAACAATAAACAAAGCAAACAAAGCCAACACGGCAAACTAAACATAAACTTAAACATAAACTGAACAAAACAGAGAACAAGGTCTAGAGCTGGAGCAGGAACACAAAATAACATTGAGGACAAAAGACAATGCAGACATGAAGCAGGAGAGAAATGTGAGAGTATTTAAAGACCGGATAATAGTGAACAGATGTGAGCAATCAGTGTTAACGACAAGGACAGGTGAATGTTATCAGAAGTGCAGTGTGAACGGCGACCTCAGGAGGCTGAGGGGAGACCCACAGCTCCGATCATGACAGTACCCCCTCCCCACAGAACGGCTCCCAGACGTTCCCTAAGTCTGGAGGGAGGAGGCACGGAGGAAGGCAAGTCAGGGGGAGGGATGGCGGGCCAGGCCCGTGTAACGGCACGTCAGGCCCAATAGCGGACACCGCCGCGTCAGGCACGGAGATAGCGGACGTCGCCACGTCAGGCACGGAGATAGCGGACGCCGCCGCGTCAGGCACGGAGACATCGGACGCCGCCGCGTCAGGCACGGAGACATCGGACGCCGCCGCGTCAGGCACGGAGTTAGCGGACGTCGCCACGCCAGGCACGGAGATAGCGGACGCCGCCGCGTCAGGCACGGAGATAGCGGACGCCGCCGCGTCAGGCACGGAGATAGCGGACGCCGCCGCGCCAGGCACGGAGATAGCGGACGTCGCCGCGCCAGGCACGGAGATAGCGGACGCCGCCGCGTCAGGCACGGAGATAGCGGACGCCGCCGCGTCAGGCACGGAGATAGCGGACGCCGCCGCGTCAGGCACGGAGTTAGCGGACGTCGCCACGCCAGGCACGGAGATAGCGGACGCCGCCGCGTCAGGCACGGAGATAGCGGACGCCGCCGCGTCAGGCACGGAGATAGCGGACGCCGCCGCGTCAGGCACGGAGATAGCGGACGCCGCCGCGTCAGGCACGGAGTTAGCGGACGTCGCCACGCCAGGCACGGAGATAGCGGACGCCGCCGCGTCAGGCACGGAGATAGCGGACGCCGCCGCGTCAGGCACGGAGATAGCGGACGCCGCCGCGTCAGGCACGGAGATAGCGGACGCCGCCGCGTCAGGCACGGAGATAGCGGACGTCGCCGCGCCAGGCACGGAGATAGCGGACGCCGCCGCGTCAGGCACGGAGATAGCGGACGCCGCCGCGTCAGGCACGGAGATAGCGGACGCCGCCGCGTCCGGAATAGAGAGCGCGGTCACCGCCACGTCCGGAACAGAGAGCGCGGTCACCGCCGCGTCCGGAACAGAGAGCACGGTCTCCGCCGCATCCGGAACAGAGAGCGCGGCCACCGCCGCGTCCGGAACAGAGAGCACGGTCTCTGCCGCATCCGGAACAGAGAGCGCGGTCACCGCCACGTCCGGAACAGAGAGCGCGGTCACCGCCGCGTCCGGAACAGAGAGCACGGTCTCCGCCGCATCCGGAACAGAGAGCGCGGCCACCGCCGCGTCCGGAACAGAGAGCGCGGCCACCGCCGCGTCAGGAACAGAGAGCGCGGTTACCGCCGCGTCCGGAACAGAAGGTGCGGTCACAGGAGCGGAGACAACGGACCCTTCCGCCTTCCCACCGAAAAGCCATTCCGCTCCAACCACGAAGCGGGAACGCAGTCGCGCCGTTTCAGCCCTGCATGCTTCTATCTCGGCCAGTTGGAGGTATATCACCTCCTCGAATCGAGCGGCCGACGCCGCCTCAAAAGCCGCCGCCTCCTCAGTGAGAAAAAAAAAATTACTCCCCGCTGGACCCATAGGTGATGTCTGCATTCTGTCACGTGAAGTCAGGAGGTCTGGGTCCAAATGCAGGAGAGTAATGAATTTAATAATAAAACAATAAACAAAGCAAACAAAGCCAACACGGCAAACTAAACATAAACTTAAACATAAACTGAACAAAACAGAGAACAAGGTCTAGAGCTGGAGCAGGAACACAAAATAACATTGAGGACAAAAGACAATGCAGACATGAAGCAGGAGAGAAATGTGAGAGTATTTAAAGACCGGATAATAGTGAACAGATGTGAGTAATCAGTGTTAACGACAAGGACAGGTGAATGTTATCAGAAGTGCAGTGTGAACGGCGACCTCAGGAGGCTGAGGGGAGACCCACAGCTCCGATCATGACAACATTTAAAATAAATAATAAATGAATACATAATCTACATTTTTTAATACATTTTTTTTCTTCCTTTTGATCTCAAAAATGTTACTAAGTAAAATATTTATAATATAAATATATATTAAATTAAAATAAATACAATTTATAACTTGAACCCAATTTTGAAAATACATTGACAATGACATACTGCATTTAAAATTAATAATAAATTAATACAATTCCAATTTTGGCCCCATATTTATTAACTAAAAATAAATTAAATAATTTATTTAAAATAAAAATAAATACACAATTTTGATTTCATCAGTTTCTATGAATACATTTTCCTCATTATTTTCCCATATTTATTAACTAAAAATAAATAAATAAATAAATAAATAAATAATGTATTTCAAATAAGAATAAATACACAATTTTGATTTCATATTTTTTTCCGTTTTGATCCCATAATTATTAATAAGCAAAAAAATGTATAATATAACTATTTAATAAATAAATAAATAAAATTCTAATTTTAACCTCATAAATATAAAACAATCAACCAAACAAATAACAAAAATACATTTAAAACAAATAAGAATAAATATAATTCCATTTTTGATCCTGTAATTAGAAATTAATAAAATTAATTAAAATAAAAATTTAAAATATGAGAATTAATAAATAATTAACCCAATATTTATTAACTAAAAATAAATAACATAATACATTTAAAATAAATAATAAATGAATACAATTCTAATTTTCCCCATATTTATTAACTAAAAATAAATAAATAAATAATGTATTTCAAATAAGAATAAATACACAAATTTGATTTCATAATTTTTTTCCCATTTTGAGCCCATATTTATTAATAAGCTAAATATTTATAAATAAATACAATTCCAATTTTGACCCCATATATAAAAAAACGAATAAATAAACAGAAAATACATTTAAAACAAAAAACAATTAATATAATTCCAGTTTTAATCCCGTATGTAACTAAAAACGAATAAAATATTTATAAAATAAAAAAATCTAAATAAATAAAATCTAAAATTTGAACACATATTTAACTAAATAAAAATACATTTAAATTATGAGAATAAATTAATAATCGACCAAATATTTATTGACTAAAAATAAATAGCAATACATTTTAAATAAATTAATTAATACAATTCCCCATTTTTTTATTAACTAAAAATAAATAAATAATGCATTTGAAATAACAATAAATACACAATTTTGATTTCTTAAATTTTTTTAATACATTTTTTTCCATTTTGATCCTATATTTATTAATAAGCAAAATATTTATAATATAAATACTTAAAAAATAAATAAAATTCCAATTTTGAGCCCGTATACATAATATACAATAAATAAAACACCAATTTTGACCCCATGTGTATTAACTAAAAACTAAAATATTTAGAATATATTTAAAATATTTTGCATTATGAATATTTATTAGTTTAAAATATAAAAAAAAAAAAATCTGCCACTTTTTAAAAATTCTGCCCGTTTTGTTTATTCAGACTTCACAGTTGAATAAAACGAGCACTTAAATGCACGTGCATGTTTATGCATGTACTGATTTGTGAACGCTTGGGTTTATTTGATCACAGCATATTCTCCAGTTTAGGTGGGGGGTCAGACCCCTGCGGTTTTCGAGTAAATCGGAATTCAACCCCTCTACATTTTGGCAAAATCTAACCTTTCAAATTCCTAAAGAAGTCTTAAGCTTTGTAGATCTCCAGCTGAGCATGTACCAGCAGTACAGAGAGCGGCTCTGTAAAGGTAAACCAGCAAGATACCTCACACACCCCATCAATGAGCTTTCCTACCCATACAATAATTTCCATTTAGCAAACTTCCTTCAAGGTATCCTGAGGGGTAGAATCCATTACCTCGCTTACACTGTGCAACACCTGATCAGAAGTCAGAGTCAATCCAGAGTCCTACAGAATTCACCCGCTCAGACAGAACAATGAGTGGGCCTGGAAACCTGTGTGCTGCATCACAAAACAGCCTGCTTCTTCATCTCTGCGCTTCTTCCGTGTGTTGACAGCTTGAAGTTAACATCAGAGCTGGAGTCAGTCTCTTTGATATATAAATATACAAATTGAGAATCTGTTTAGGTGTCTCTCATGAAAAGATGACACGCTATTGAATCTTTTGTTCTGCTCTCAGGGATAAGAGTCATTTTGCCCCTTTGAAATACTGAAAGTGGGTCATACATTGGGATCAACACAAACAGACCCATTTTCACTTAATAATTTCATGCATCTCAATCATCTGGATTGCCATCTAACTGGTAAATACAATCAGTTACATCAGCCTCATAAAAGTGCATATTCTGGCCTAAAAACTAAATGAAATTAAATGAGGTTCCACCCAGGCTTCCTAACTAGAAAGAGCTTTGAATTGCATTGAGTTCATACTGGTTTATAATTGGCTTTCGCCATCAGGTTAATTAACCGGGTCGTAATCTGGCTGCGTCTTATCAAGCAGAGCGGAAGCAGGAAAAAACGACCTCTCTCTGCCGTTACCGCAAGGATCGATGATATGAGGAAGATATGTCAACATGGATCCAGGCTTGCTCATCTGCTCCACAGCTACAGACCTCAAGACGCACTCATGCACAAGCACACACACATACTAAGCAGGGATGCTAGAGACCCTCCAAGCATCCTTAATTATCAACTTTATAGTGCGATTATTGTAATTTTTTTTATATTAGTAGGTATGCAGACGCTAATAAGCTCCAGCTGAGACCTTGTTAATGTCAAAGTAAATTCACTGACAATTTAACAAGGACTTTTCATATGTAAGATATATATGTATAATTGAAGTCAAAACTTGACATACTCCTTGCGGAATCTGCAAAATGTTAATTATTTGACCAAAATAAGAGGGATCATTTAAAAAGCATGTTATTTTTCAGTATAGTTGGTACTGACCTGAATAAGATATTTCACATAAAAGATGTTTACATATAGTCCACAAGAGAAAATAAAGAAAAAATGACTTTGTTCAAAAGTTTACAACTTTTTGAATTTGAAGATCAGGGTAAATTTAACTTACTTGTCATCTGGGAAACATGTAAGTATCTTCTGTAGCTTCTGAAGGGTATTAAATTAAAAAAAAAAAAAAAACATAATATTTAGGCAAAATAAGAAAATTGTACACATCCTCATTCTGTTCAAAAGTTTTCACCCCCTGCTCTTAATGCATTGTTTTTACTTCTAAAGCATCAGTGTGTTCACCTTCTGTAATAGTTGCATTTGAGTCCCTCGGTTGTCCTCAGAGTGGTAAAATGGATCTCAAAATCATACAGTCATTGTTGGAAAGGGTTCAAATACACAAAAATGCTCAAAAACCAAAGAATCTGAGGGACTGAAGGGTGTTTTTGAAGAACTGCAGGCAGTTTAACTGTTCAGGACAAACAAGGGACTCATAAACAACTGTCACTAAACAAAACAAACAAAAAACACAGCTGTGGATCATTCAATTAACAATAAAGTATTAAAAAATCAAGTGTATGTAAACATTTGAACAAGGTCATTTTTTTTTTAAATTCAGCTATCGTTTTTTCTTGTGGACTATATGTAAATGTCTTTTATGTGAAATATCTACTATCAGTCTATCAGTCATCTAATATCAGTACTAAATAAAAAAAAACATGCATTTTGTAATTAACATTTTGCAGATTCTGCAAGGTGTATGTAAACTTTTGACTTCAACTGTATATAAAGGGTTTGCACTTACGGCACGATTTAGTCAGTTACCCGGATGTGCAGCCATACTGGAGATACTCGGATGTAAACAACAGCATGGATTGCATGGATTGGTTAATGTACTACCAAATACGTCGTTCTGCTAATTTATGCTGTCTAAAGCACAGAAAAAAACGTGTGGAAGCTGCTTAAAGGGCGCGATATTTTGACAAACTAAAGTTAATAGGTGGTAAAGATACATACAAGCAGTATTAATTAAAATATTAGCCCAATATTTTAACTACCTGATTCAAAAGCATAAGAACAAACACTTATGTTGTCAAGATTCTTGCCCTGGAAATCCTGATTCAGTTTAGCCAACCACAAAGGCTTTTTGTTCCTCAGTTTTTTTAACTCTTCGCCTTTATTTGTTATAGCCTAACTTTCATCAGTCTATAGCAGGGATCCTCAAATCTTACCCTGGAGGTCCAATGCACTGCAGAGTTTAGCTCTAACCCTAATCAAACACACCTGAGAATGCTAATCAAGGTCTTCAGGATCATTAGAGAATCACAGGTAGGTGAGTTTCATCAGGGTTGGAGCTAAACTCTGCAGCGCATTGGACCTCCAGGGTAAGATTTGAGGAGCCCTGGTCTATAGTGCTCCAAATGTTTTTCCCGCTCCAACCAATTAGTACAGGCCAAAACATGACAATAACTTACCATTTTCAGCAACAATAATTAGCAAAATATAAACATTTCTTATAACGAGAAAAAACAAGGATCAAGTACCCTGCTTCAAACAAGGTTAAAAATAATGCAAAGATTTAGAAAAACACCTGTGTGATATACAATTTGTGCAATTAATAGTTTAAGGCAGTTTTAGTGCAAAAAAAAGTAATTAGACGTCAAAAAGCTATGGTTTGCAGCAGATGTAGGCCTCACCTTTCATGCACTCCACAGATGATCAATTCTAGAGGATTCAATAAATCATCGATTCGTGGAACGGACAAAATCCTTAATACATACTCAGTCACATACTTTAACGAGCAGGCCTATATTTTGAGGCTTTTCAATCAATTGGTAGAAGCAGTAAACAAATTCAGAATAATATTTAAACACCGTCTGAATCATTTCATGTAGTTTTCGAATGACTCACTTGCGAGCCGACTCACTGAACTAAGAACCGAATTGAACCGAAAAAAAACTGAAGGAGGACAGTAAACACACTTAATGCAGGGGGGAAAAAGGTGTCTGCCTACATTTTGTTTTTAGATGTTTGAAAGATGTAATATTCCTCCCCAAAATACGTTATAAAGCAATCACGATGAAGCAACTGAACGGCCGATTCTTTTGAACCGGTTCTTCGCTATACATCACATCACTTAAAACGTACGTAATTTAGTTTTCCCTTGCAATAAAAAGTAAAAGTTGTCGTTTAGAGCTAGATATTGTGGAGACATCGTTCTGGTATCCATAGAAACAATACCTGAGGCCATATCAATGCTGGAGCCAATGGCAAAAAAGAGGATTCACCTTAATGTGTGTGGAGCGGTTACAATTAAGCCCTTTTGATTACTTTAGTAAAATTCCAGCATAGCTCAAAGCTCTTTTGAGACTCATTTTGGTGTGCAGCGTGCAATCTCCAAATCTGCTGCAGCACTCACGGCAGACAGCACAAGCCCTGCTTTTTCATGCCTGGATGATTTCATTCGTGACTCAGGTAAGAGTAGCCCTGGACTTGAGGCTACTTGCTGCCCGAGGACAAACCCGTCGCCAGATGGTCATCGCCTTGCTGTTCTCGGCAGGTTTCCTTTCACGTCTCATCAGCTCAGCATACGGTTCTGGGAAGACTGAATTTAACGAGGCACTGCTGCCGCCTACCGGTAAAAGCGGCGTGTACGATGGGCGCTTACAGTAGACAGGAGACCGGAGAGTGTTGTTACACATTTTCGTCGGTAACTCAGTGTTTTGTGGAAGTAGACGTCTCAAACTTTGATATAATGTTTCTGTATTTATTAGCTTCAAATTTAAGTGGCCTATAAATCTACAACTTTTCCATTCACTGTGTAAATTACTGTCAAACACAAAGACTGTTGTTACAAAAAAAAAAATAATAATAATTAACATTTTAAATATCTACGTTTTCTATCAGGGTTCCAGTAGAATAATAAAATACATTCAATTAATTAATTAATTAATTAATTGTATGAATATTATTATTGTTGTTGTTGTTGTTGTTTTATAATTTTTAATAATTGTTTTTTTGGCATTTTCTTATTATTATTGTTGTTATTATTACACTAATAATAATAATAATAATAATAATAATAATAAATATATTTATAATTAATGTATTATTAGTAGTAGTAGTAGTAGTAGAATATTCCATCGTGAAAAAATAATAAATAAAATAAAATAAAAACAAAAATAATTAACAATTTATATAAGAATATATAAGAATAATAAAATACATTCTAATAATTATTTAATCAATTAATTAAATAATTGTATCAATATATATATATATATATATATATATATATATATATATTATTGTTATTATTATATTAATATTTTATATAAATATAATAATTAAAAATATATATATACATTTTATATAAATAAATAAAAATATATATTTTTTGCCATTTTAAATATTCATGTCTTTATTGGTGTTGCAACAGATATATAAATTAAATATATATTATAATAAATGTATTAATTTAATATACAATTAAATTAGTTGTTGTTATTTTATCATTTCTTTTATTTTAATAAGGTAAATTTGATTATAGCATTAAATGAATGCACATTTTCTGTTTATATATAAAGTATACTGTTTTTATATATAATATATACTGTATATATTTAAATTTAAAACCAAAAAAAATTTGAAAATTTGAAAAACATGCTAAAAATGTAAATGTTAAATACATGATTGCAAATCACATTAAGATCTTAATATATATTAGACACCACTGTCACCTTAGAAGCGTGGTGGTCATGTATGACCCTGTAGCTCACTTTTAATTAGTGAAAATAATGGTGAAAATACAACTCACCCCATGCACAACTCTGTCCGGTCTTTGTTGTCATGGAGAGGAGCTCGAAAAAATTATTTCTGTAAATTTCCCACAGTCAGTTCCTAACACCGAGTCCTTTTAGAATGTGCAGGCAGTGCTGCTTATTAAAAAAAAAGCTTCTTTTTTGTTAAAAACATAAGTGCAAAAGAAACCTTTAGGCCAAAACCACTGTTTCTTTTTGTTTGTTTGTTTTGGAAGATTTAAAACAGTTCTGTGTTATAACATCATCCTCGGAATACATAATAGGAAGGTTTCAGTGTATTCAAAGCCAGCAGTGATGAATCTCACTGCAAGGATAGTATCATAAGACTTAATTAACAGATTCACTGCCATCAAAGCAGAACAAGATGGATATAAAATAACAATCCTATTTTATCCACACATCTATTCATCGAAAGTGTATGCCTTTCATTTTTTATATTTAATCAAAACAGACGAAACCACTTGAGAGTTCTTGTGCCTATAAGTCTGTGTGCCTAAGACTTAAAAAGGCCTATACAATGTGCCATGGTTGAGTGTTTAAACACCGTTGCTTTATTTGTACCTCTTCTCCATAGCTGTCTACGCAATAACAGAGCGAAGAAAATGCTGAGGAAGTTACAGATATAGACACAGAGTCATGTAGGTGTGAACAAACATTCTCAGTGTATCCCGCCACAAGTCGTGACTTTTCCCAGTTCTTTTCTAAGACACTTCACATTACATTTCCGTACTTTCCAAATAGCCTGCCGTTTAAATGTTACCTCAAATACCACTTCATATCACCTCTAATCCTCTATAGTTAAAAAAGCTCTGTCAAAATTGTATTGACATTCAGTCAGGCGGGTTGTTCTTTCAGAGCCTAGTGCAGTACTTATCAAAGGCCTCTGTATGGATGGTTTCATGGGCTGAATTAATTCCCGAGCATGTCCCGGGAGCAGCCCGAGGGGGGGAGATGAGGTATAATCGCTGTAATCTTTGAACTACTAACAGATCTCTGAACTAATTTGCCGCACCTCAGTTCTCTAATGCAATATATATATATAGAACTTTTACCTTGAATTTTGTGCCATAACACATTTACACATTAAAGGGAGACCTATTATGCCCCTTTCTACAATATGTAATATAAATCTCAGGTGTCCCCAGAATGTGTCTGTGAAGTTTCAGCTCAAAATACCCCACAAATGCCTATTTTGAATGGAAGCAGAAACACGCTATGGCTCTTTAAATGCAAATGATCTGCTGCTCCCCGCCCCCTTTTCCAAAATAGAGCTGTGCCTTTACAGCTCATACCTCAGATATTCTGCTAAAAAACATCTGTTTGGTTTTGATTATCATGTCTAGCATGCTGAAATCATGCATTTTAAAGCCATATCAGTTCAAATTTCTGATATAGGGTTTTCTGAGTGCACACATTCGACGCATGCACACAGAAAGCGGCTGTCACATGGCATGTGAGTACTAAACTAGGTTCACTTTCATGTCTTATTGCGCTTAAACTGTCAACACAAGTTTATGTTAAAAACACACGAGTTACAAAAACAGTCAGTTATGTCTATGAAGGTAAACAGCTGGGAAAGAAATTGCATGTTTACATTGGATTGGTGTGGCAGCAGCATAATATACAGTAAATAAATCAATAAATCCATTGCTCTCTTGTCTCTGAGGCTGCGACTTTAAATACTATTCTGTGCTCGCTATATATATATATATATATATATATATATATATATATATATATATATATAGATATATATACAGACCAAAGGTTTGGACACACCTTCTCATTCAGGTGTGTCCAAACTTTTGGTCTGTACTGTAGATATGAATTCAACTGAAAAAACTTGTGAAAAAATATCTTTCAGGTGGTCAAATAGCAAATAGCAGATAGTGGAGCTCTGCAGCCACCTACTGGTAAAAGTTATTTTTTTTTACCAAAAGATGGGCAAAAATCTTACACTAAACCATGTGAAATTATCCATGTTATCCCCATGAATTAAAGTTAGAAATGCGGGTCTTTTATAAAGTGAATTTTACATTTAAAAAAAACAGTTTTTGTATAAAAACCCATTTAAAAAATATTTATTAATTTATATATATTTAAAACATATCACTAACCCACTGAAAACTGCACAAATGTAGAGTAAAAAACTTAAACAGAAAAATATACAGTACAGACCAAAAGTTTGAATGAGAAGCTCTTTTCCAAAATAGAGCTGTGCCTATACAGCTCATACCTCAGATATTCTGCTCAAAAAAAACATCTGTTTGGTTTTTATTATCATGTCCAGTGTGCTGAAATCATGCGTTTTAAAGCCATATCTTAAAGCCAAGTTCTCGTTCATGTCTTATTGCGCTTAAACTGTCAAATACACACAAGTTTATGTTAAAAACACATGTGAGTTACAAAAACAGTTGGTTATGTCTATGAACAGCTGGGAAAGAAATTGCATGTTTATATTAGATCGGTGTGGTAGCAGCATAATATACAATAAATAAATCAATAAATCCACTGCAGAACAGAACAGCTAGCATGCTTTGCTCCAACTTTTACCATGGCGTTAGAACTGGTACACCATTGTTGCTTGCGAAAACAAAATGGCGGCGTCGTGAGAGAAAGATAGAAAGATTATAGGGCGGTATTATTATAATAATAATAGATTTCTACATCACAGGGGGAGCAATATCTGAGCGGTTTATGAGAATAAATTTACTGGGTTGTTCTTTTTTCACATTTTCTGAGTTGGTAGATGCACCAAGGACAGATTTTCATGATATGTCACCATTAAAGAACTCCTTCTTTAAGACACCCAACCCCAACCCTGTTCCTGGAGGCCCCCCAAAATTTAGCATGTCTCTTTAATTATATATAACTGATTCAACTCTTCAGCTCATTAGAGGTTCCTGAAATGTATGCGTCATAGCAGAATCATCCAAAATGCTCTCTTGGGGGGCCTCCAGGAACAGGGTTGCAATGTGTTCTTTATTTTCATGTTTGTTAACACAATCAATACACTTGGATGCAAGTCAACTGAAGGGAGGTCACAGAAGCCATATCCAGTAAAGGAGAGCACAGACTACAAACTATGAAGCTAACTTAAGAGAAAATGCATTAAAAGATTATTGTATTTCTTGAATGGAACATTGAGGTTCTGTATTCAGTTAAAGCTCACTGATATTTCAAGCACATCCTTTTACTCAAGGTGTCTAATCATAACCAGATACATAAGAGAAAGGTCTAGGTCTCTAATGTCAGACAGCTATTAGATCATAGTAGAGCACAGTTGACACAAAGAACAGTTCATACTTTAAGGACAGGAGTTGGGCAGGCATTTAAATGAACGTTAGTTTCATACAATGATGAGAAAGTTATGTTGTAAAACGAAACCTTGGGCAAACAAATACAGAAAGAGTCAAATACTATGTGAGATATATTGACAATCTGAAGCAATTCTTTTTATATACTAGAAAATACTGGGAGTTCAAGGGAGGGAGGTCTGACTTCCGGTCTCCTCCACATCCAGCTATTTTTAGCTGTAGAAAACAGTTTGTTTTCCTGCTTGATATTGCAGATTGGTGTGTCTTACCATATTATTTTAATATATTATCTTAATTATGAACACACTGGTTTGTAGTGCAAACAGTTTTACCATTTACTGCACATATTCTTCTTGTTATTTCCCTATAGCGGAAGAATAAAGTGGTTATACCAAGCATATATTCAGTACTTTGCTGCTAAACTAGAATACTTAAATTGTACCCCACCAGTCGTAATATATCATACACAGTAATATATCATAAACAGCAATTTGGAATAAAATGGTTTCATAATGTGCAAAACATTGCAATTTCCCAAGACACAACAGACTTTTTTCTATATAAAGTAATGACACGGGCTAGGATGCAAACACCCTTATTAATAATAACCCTAACATTAAATAATGAATATGACATATAAAATCATCATAACTCATTTAATATGACTAAATGCATAATATTGTACAATACACAATTCAGAGCCATTATATTAAATAATAGCAAAAAGGTTTTTTTCTTAGAAATGAAATTGGAAAACATATTAATGTTAATAGGTGAGTGATAATGTCTGTAAAACAAACACCAGCAAGGTAATCAGGTCTTGTTTCACCCTGAAAATTTTTACAGGGCTTCTTATTATTTAAATATAGCAAATCCAGGTCATTTACCATAGAAATATGATGTTTTTTGTAATGTTTATGACAGTTATAGCGGCAGCTGTGGTCTGATCTCCCTAAAACGTTGCATGCTAGTTTAGAATCAGCATGTGCTTACAAAGTTTGGTGAAGTTTTGAGTTTTCATTTAGGCTGTATATAGGCTTTTGGGTATATTTGGACAGGCCCCTTTTTTAAACAACCCCATTATAGCTTATAGCTATAGGGTAATTTTTTTTATAATTGACCTAGAGAGTCCCAAGAATTTTTCACATCTTCTCAAGCATTTAACTTACAGTTTGATTGACAGCAGTGCTTCTAGAGTCAAAGTTATTAAAAACGGGGCAATCTCGTTTGAAACAAAAATTGTGTGTATGTGTGAAAACAGCACAATATATAATCGTTTACGCTCTTGAAATATGTGATATTTCTTTCAAATTTCTCACAGACCTTTAGGGCCATGAGTCAAACAGGCCCACCAAGTTTCATTCCGATCGGCCTCTGTTAACCTTGTCTAATAGGTGCTCAAAATTAATTGGCCTATGGCAGCCATGTTTTTTGAGATACGCAAATGTCCTTATAGTCGCTTGTGGCACTTTGTACCAAGACAGTGCATTCAAATGTTCACATTGATAGGTCAAATGATTGCATAGTTTAGTTATAGCCATTTTTTCATTTTTTTTACTCTTATAGCACCACCAAGAGGCCAAGCTCTGCAACTTGTTTCATGTGACCTTAGATTTGGCTCTTATATACTTGTTGTGCGTTTGGTGAAGATATCTCATTCTGTTCAAAAGTTAAAGCCGTTTTAGTAAAGGTGACCCTGCCCCTTTCAAACGTTTTGGCATCCATTTGCGATGGAGAGTCAAACTTTTTTGATAATTATTGATATTCACTCTTCAGAGAATCTTCCTGCAGTGTTTTGGTTCAGATCGGGCCAAAGACTAGTTCACAATAAAAGTTTTTTAAATCGTGTGTTTTTTCCTGCAAATGACACTTGAGTCTGCGACAAGTGATTTAGGAGTTATGAGCAATTTCATACTTTGGATCACTGTAGCGCCACCGTCAGGCCAATTGGAACGAGACTTGGTGACATTGTAGATCAGTGTTTCTCAACCCTGGTCCTGGGCGCCTCCAACACTGCACATTTTGTATGTCACCTGTAAGGGGAATTTTACAGTAAAAACCCAAGGACCAGATATGATGAACAAAAACCAGGAGTCAAAGATTCA
This sequence comes from Garra rufa, assembly GCF_049309525.1. NCBI lineage: Eukaryota > Metazoa > Chordata > Actinopteri > Cypriniformes > Cyprinidae > Garra > Garra rufa. Next base: position 28,331,556 of record NC_133379.1, read on the forward strand.
ATCAATCGAAGTCATGTTTACTGAAGAAAATAGTTTGCAGTTTCATCAGCAGAAGTCAGCTTCAACACTCTCGATGGAGTTCGTAGGCCGCTCTGCGTACATATTCAAAACACCAGTAATTATACTCTAACAGAGGTTGCTAATTACGTCAATACATAGATTAGGAAGATCCGGATTGGTCCAGAACCTAGATAAGTGTGAAATATTCAACACACACATAAAGTCACACACAGAGGTCTTATCTATCGTCAAGGTTGCCTAGCCAGGCAAGACTCTTTATCAGTGTGGCTTGATACACGCACACTTAACAGTTAGCCACTTAGAAAAATAGAACCAAATCAACAGGATTTCACTAATACAAGTCTAAGGGATTTGCATTTGATCAGTTATCAAGAACACATGTCATAGATGTCCCGATCACAGATGTCTTGGTCACAACTGCTCACGTAATCAGGAGGGTCATCCTGACCTCCTGAGGTGTGACCTCGGGTGTCTGAGAAAAGAGAAACTTCAACAAGCACAAATCTCATTCAGAGCACAATTTATTCTAACATCATGTGATTTTCTATTAAGACATCTTTCTAGCCACTACTAATATTACACAACAAATTATATTAGGAGTTAAACACAGATTTATGAGCTAGATCATCTACTAAAAATGCGTAAGAATTAATAAGGATATTAATTTGTAAAAAGGCCATGATGTCTTCCGACTTCCACTCCTTCACACCCTTATCTGACACACCTATTTTAGGTCCTCGAGTTTCTTCTAATGAGCTCACGAGTCAAATCAGGTGTGTTTGATTAGGGAAACACACAAAATATGCAGTGTTGGGGGGCGCCCAAGACCAGGGTTGAGAAACACTTGTAGATGATTGGAATACATCCCTCCAAGTTTTAAGTCTCTACGACTTACGGTTTGGTCTGCCCGATCAGTTTTTTTATGTAGAGATTGCTGATCCTTGGCCACTCTAACAATTACAATAGAACAGGAGTTCTCAACTCTGGCCCTTGAGGTCCATTTTCCTGCAGAGTTTAGCTCCAACCCTAATCAAACACACCTGAACAAGCTAATCAAGCTCTTCATCATTACTAGAAAGTTACAGGCAGGTGAGTTTGATCAAGGTTGGAGGTAAACTCTACAGGAAAGTGGACCTCGAGGGCCAGAGTTGAGAACCCCTGCAATAGAAGTTTACCAGCGGTGAGGTTTGAACCCCTAATAAAAATAATATTCCTATATTTGATGCCACATACACACTCACTAAGCAACCAATAAATGTAGCTGTGCAAATAAAACATCCACTGTGATAAATGTTTTATAATTTGCTTGCAAAAAAGTTAGTAAACACAGCTACTTTTAACAGGCTGTCAGTGGAGAAAGAAGCTTTTTGCCCCCTGAATGGTGTGATTAGAAAATCTACGAACAAGGGAATACCACCTAGAATACCACAGGAAGAGACTTGAGCACTGGGACTTGTTACCAGCCACTCTTCACCCTATTTTCGGAAAGGTATAAGTAACATTTATTAAGCACATCAAATAGTGGGTTAAATACCATAGGGAAATGTATGAAGAGCATGTGTTTAGGCAAACATCTACAATGTCATAATGCTGGACCGCACAAGACTGGTGCCACAAGTCATTGTGTTTCTAGGACAAAAAAACAGTGTATTATTTAACTTTATTACGAAAATGGAATTTCAGACACTCCAGGCTTGTGACCATCATGTGGCGCAAATACTTTCCAAAATAAAAAACATCTGCCCTGTGTTTCAAACACTTGCCAAACTTCACCGCTGGTTAAATACCCATACATTTTCACAAACCTAAAAAATTCATTTAAAAAAAGTAAGCATAATCACTCTTGTTACAGACACCATATTTCAGTCACTGCCTGTGAGGCTACAAGGAAAAAACACCAGCACGAACAACCAAAAATGATATAAACACTGTTCAGTTTTTCACAAAAAACGATCGTTTCGTGTCTTTAGACATCAATGTATCGTCACGAGCCGCAGGGTGTAATTTGGATTTGTCTGTGCATGTTTTTTTGTTGTTGTTTTTTTTACTTTTAATGGTGTAAGGTTAAATATATATATTAATAGATAAATTAGTTGAAGTGGGGAATCTGTGTTCCTATTCTAAAGCTTGATTTACTTCAGAGTTCATCTGTGTGTTTTCTAATTGGCTGAATGACAAGTTGTGTTGTTGTTTTTGTCAGCGCTGGGTTGGAGAATGAGAAAGTAAAGACAAGTCTTCACGAACTGCTTCTCCGGTGATTTTATTTCTTTGAGTGTGTTAGTCACGCAAGATTAACGAACCCTGCATTACAATGGTCTGGTGCCCATCCACTGCCATTATTTGACTGGCAGACTGCAACGGTTTGAGTTAAAAATCTTCTTTTGTGTTCTACTGAAGAAACAAAGTCACCTACATCTTGGATGCCCTGGGGGTAAGCAGATAAACATCAAATTTTCCTTTTTGGGTGAACTATCCCTTTAAGTTAGGCCTATTAATTGTAATGATTTCATTTCAAACATTGAATAAATTATATAGAAAAAGTGAGCAAATTATCGGAGCTTTTTGAATCTCAGAATCAGTATCGCGAATAATTTGATTTAGATCGGAAAGTAGGAGCGGCTTCGCGGGATGTTTTATCCCCACCGAGGATAAAAATAATTCAGCAGAGACAGGAATGCATAGACCAGAAGGGGAAAATCCCCCCATCACCCCGGCAAATCGGACCCTGACGATAACTATAAATACAACGATAACTATATTTGCGTCCACACCAGTAAACAACAACTGTTTTTTGGTTGCATTTACACGACTTCAGCCAGTAGATGTCCTCAGCATGCACGTTTCCAGCGCATCTACTGTAAACAGTGAATCTAGCACTATCTGATCTCTAACGTAGTCAGTGTAGTGGAATAAAAACAATACGCACTCTTTTCAAATTCTGCTGCAACTACAAAGGAGCAGAACTACAAAACTATGTTATTCAAACTAGCGCTGAATTCCTGAGGTAATTTTATGTTTCATGTTATGCTATGTCTGTTTGTTTCTCTATAATGTCGCTTGCTATTTTAAAAGCCGCACAAGCCCTTTAAATTTTGAATTAAGTCTGATTAGCTGTCAGTGTTTCATCATTCATCAGCTGTAAAAAAAAAAAAAAAAAATCGTTCTCCTAACGATATCGTTGCCCTTTATCGTTATAGTCGGGGTGTGAACTCTGCTATTGTCTTAAGTTTTAAACGATTTTTAGAACGTAATCTTTGTAGTTATAGTTATAGTTATCGTTGTTGGTGTGAACGGACCTTAACATACTACAGAAAACAGCTTACTTTCGCTTTGGATATAACAAAGTTGCATTTTATAAATACTGAGTGGCAGTTGAGGGAAGAGTTGTAATGACGAGTACGGTGCTTCTTCAGTCAACAAAGAGGAGGCAATCCCTTGTTACAAAAAAGGTTAGTAAAATGATCAAATGTCAAGAAAAATCTATAAATCACATTCTTTACTGTCCAATTAATGTGTTTTACTTTTAAGTGATCAAGTTTTTGAGTAGCTGTACATGAAATAAGCATTTTAATGGGTTTGTTTTGTATGAAACGTTGATAGGATTTATTTTTATGTTTATTTGTTGTTACTGAGTGCTTGTATACAGTTTTTTTTTTTTCCTAATGTGGAATACTGTGGGTTAAAGTTTCATAGATTTGATTGCTATGTTTTGATTCCAGAGCGGCGTCTGCCACAACAACAAAGAAGTCAGACAGGAAAAAAGAAGAATAAAATTTGTGTGTAACTGCGATGGGAAGAGGCAGGGATGGAGGGAGGGAAATAGTTGTAGGAATGCTGTTTTTGGTTTTTTATTGACTGAGGGCGGGACATTCAGAAGCACATATAGGGCCCGAACTCAGCAGGAAAAGTTGTACAGGAGCACTTACCCAATAGCCACAGCTTGGCCTTCATCATCATCATCTTTAAACTATCCTAAGACATTATGGGAAGACAGAAGGTGATTATGGAAAAGATGGCACGGGCCTTTCAGATTCGGAACATGCTGATGCGACAGGCGCTGGCAGAATGCCTGGGCACTCTCATTCTAGTGGTGAGACATTTCTGTTGTTTTTGTCATTGATGAATTAGTGATGAGACAAACTGACTTCAGCTATGATGAAAGTACCATGCAGTCATATTTAGTTTCCTTATTGTAAAACATTATATTGATCTTAAACAAAATGTTGAACAATTCAGAGGAGTAAGGATTAATGAAAAAGTTTTACCATTCAGAAATGTGGCTAATTATGAATTGCAACTGTTGTGGTTTGGGTATATTTATGTGATTATAGAAAAAATATATATAATTGTCTTTTTAAAACTTTAAAATGTACAATACGCTATTCCATGTTTAAAAAATCTGCCACCAGTTTAGTTAATTAGTTAAAAAAAACAGTACATTGATTGTACTTAGCTTGATATATGGATGATAAATCATTAATGATGCAAAGATTGATTTACTGTCTATCTTTGAAGTAAGTGTGTAAAGGATGCTTGATATCAAACATAATCTAGATGCTTTCATCTGCTAAAAAGTTTGAAATTTCCATTCAGCTACACCTGTGTTATAAATAATTTGCTGAGAGAGTTTTATGTTCTTTTTAACCATCTTTGCATTTATAGTTATCATTTTTACTACTCCTAATAAGAACATGTTTTTTTCTCAGCTTTAGCCAATAATAATTATTAAAAGATGAAATTAAATGAATGTTCAAAACTAAAATAGGTTTTAATTTTGTAACTAAATTTGTAGCAAAATGTCATGACATGAGATGATGTAACGGAAGGTAGCCAATTAGCTGTTTTTATCAAGTTTCATACACTAGTTATATACAATTCTAGGTACGTGAAATGACGACGCTAAGAAAACTAAGGAACTTTATCACTGAAACTGCTTAAACGCAAACAAATAGGCTCTAATAAAATAAGCTAGTAAATTGAAATGTAATATTAATGGATAAGCAAGCATTTGTACAGTTGAGGTCAAAAGTTTACATCCCCCTTTCAGAATCTGCAAAATTAATTATTTTACCAAAATAAGAGGGATCATACAAAGTGCATGTGATTGTGTATTTAGTATTGACCTGAATAAGATATTTCACATAAAAGATGTTTACAGTCCACATTTATAAAAATGACCCAGTTCAAAAATGTACACCACTTTGATATTTAAAACTGTGTTGTTACCTGAATGATCCACAGCACAGTTTTTTGTCTAGTGATAGTTGTTTATGAGTCCCTTGTTTGTCCTGAACAGTTAAACTGACTGCTGTTCTTCAGAAAAATCCTTCAGGTCCCCAAATTCTTTGGTTTTCCAGCATAGAGTCAAACGCTCAGTGATTTTCCAGAAGGATAAACCATGCTTTAAGAGGTGGGGGTGAAAACTTTTGAAAACGTGTTGAATTTGAAGATCAGGGTAGATTTAACTTATTTTGTCTTCTGGGAAACATGTAACTATCTTTTGTAGCCTCTGAATGGCAGTACTAAATAAAAATATATGATATTTAGGCAAAATAAGAAAAAATTACACATCTCCATTCTATTCAAAAGATTTCACCCCCCAGCTCGTAAAGCATAATGCATGGTTTTTCCTTCTGGAGGATCAGTGAGTGTTTTAAAAGCTTCTGTAATAGTTGCATATGATTCCCTTAGTGTGAAAAGATGGATCTCAAAATCATACAGTCATTGTTGGAAAGGTTTAAATACACTGTAAAACCAAAGAATTTGTGGGACCTGAAGGATTTTTCTGAAGAACAGCAGGCAGTTTAACTGTTCAGGACAAACAAGGGACTCATGAATAAACATCACTAAACAAAAAAAAAACATAGCTGTGGATCATTCAGTTAACAACACAGTGGGGATGTAAAATTTTGAACCGGGTCATTTTTATAAATTCAGCTATTTTCTCTTTTTGGACTATATGTAAACAGCTTTTATGTGAAACATCTTATTCAGGTCAGTAAATAAACAATAACATGCATTTATGATTCCTCTTATTTTGGTAAAATAATTAACATTTTGCAGATTCTGAAAGGGGGGTGTAAACTTTTGACCTCATCTGTAATTCCTAGTCTAATTAAACCACTGAACACAAAGCAAAACAATAACCAGTGATAGATAGTATTGTGTTTTCTATCAGCCACCTCTAATTGTAGCTGTTAATTTGTTGCTCCTCTGTTAAACCTCAGGAGAAAAGTTGTAGCTACCGAGACTAATTTTCACTTCAACAGAACAATACAAACATTGCTAGAAGCTGTTTTGAAATTAATGAAATATTCCTTGCCTTGTATTAGTGTACTTTGTATTTTGACATTTAGCTTATACAACATAATTAGCAGGTAAGCACAAACAACAGGAACTGGGCTACAACGGGGTCTAAAATACCGAATTCAAGACAGCCCATATCCGGAATAAATTTGACACACCACAGGGGGATCACAGGTTAAACCATATCTCATCATCTGTTTTCAATGGAAACTAAGACTCCAGAGCAGCAATATCTGGAGAAAAATAGAGCTCCCCCAATGACCATCTGTTGTTTTCTGATGGTACTGTGCGGTCTGCGAGCCCCCCATCCAGAGGCTGATCATGCAGCTCAATAACGGCTGGCAAACACAGACAGGCTAGAGGGCATCGCACAATGGGAGAGAGAGCAAGTACACACACACACAGTCATACGCACACTATCTATCAAATCCACATGGTGCCCATAACGTTTCACATTCTTCAAATGCAGTCCTCAAACAAAAAACAGGTACATGAAGCCAAGGATGTCTAGCTCTGAGAGTCATAATACATCAAATCTAGACGTATTATGTCTCTAGTTAATTTAGAGCCTAATTAACTTTTGGTTAGGTATCTAGCCAAGCTTCGCCATCAGACATCGCAAATGCAATTGGTTAATTGGATTCCATTCTTGATTTCTCTAATTATAGATGTTTGGATGTGGTGCCGTCGCCCAGGTGGTTCTAAGCGGAGGCTCTCATGGAATGTTTCTAACGGTGAATTTCGCTTTTGGCTTCGCTGCTACATTGGGAATCCTAGTTTGTGGACAAGTCTCAGGTAACGTTGATCCTAAAACTGTTGTGTTTTTTTCTTTTACTGGGAGAACACAGGAAATTTCAGATTTTTGATGTGGAATTTCACTTCAGTGAGTCACATGCAGATATTAAAACGTCAAGGCTTTCGCCCAAACATTCACCAAATTACACTACATTCTTTCCTACTTTTAGAACATTTTATTTTCAGGTATTATTGGCTGGATTGCCTCATGGTTAAAGTTTACTCAATGGATGTACTGTCCTGGAGGCTTTTGATGAAAAACCAAGTCAATATCAGACAACATCTATTTCAGTTTTGAACATTTAAACAGAGAAATACTGCAAATAAATGAGTGTTTGGTAGGAATGTGCCCGAATCTGAATAGAGGGTTTGCACTTACCTCACAATTTGGTCCGTTACTTGGATGCGCAGCCATATTGGCGATACTCTGTTCTGCTATACTGAATACGCTGTTCTGCTAATTTATGCTGTCCAAAACACAGAAACACCATGTGAAACCTGCTAAATCATACATAGTAGGACTTAGTAAGCAGGAAAGAGCACACTATTTTGACAAACCAAAGTTAATAGGTGGTAAAGATACGTACAAGCAGTATTAATTAAGATATTAGCCTAATATTTCACCTACCTGCCCGGAAATGATAAGAACAAACACGAATGTTGTCAAGATTCTTGCCCTGGAAATCTTGGTTCTCTCTTCTCCTTGATTTGTTATAACTTTTGGCAGGCTACTCCAAATGTTTTTCCCTGGTCCGACCGATTACTACAGCCCAAAACACAATAATTGACCATTTTCAGCAGCAATAATCAGCAAAATATTCGAGTTTCGTTCAGTTCAGTTTTGTTATGCATTGTTTATGTTCAATGACACCAGTATGGCAGATTGATGACGTGTCGTAAAAACACTCTATGTTGAAAGAAATATATATTTTAGTACTTTCACTCGCAGTTGTATCATTGGGTAATTGTACTGTATATAAATTGCCGTTGAAACCGCGGACATCTGGGAGCCATTATTAATACGAGAGGCATTGAAATCGCCTTATACTTTCACTTTTGAGATTCGCGATTAAACGTATTTTTGAACTACGGAGCGGCAGTACCTAACGTAACCACTTTTTAAGATTGTTTGTCAGTGGTGCTCAGGATCTGCAAATCATTCGCCATCATCCTATCAGTCATCTCTCCTTACTATGTTCATGTGGTAAGTGAAATTGTATGTACTGTAATGTAACAGGCTACATAGCAAGCGGCTAACCATTTACTATTCATTTTCCGTGCCTTTCCAAATATAGATTCACTATTCGGGCACATCCCTAAGTTAAGTCTTGAAGGAAGGAAGTGGCAGACAGTTGAAAAACAACGTTCCTAGACATAGATTAAGCCTAATCCATGGCTAAAAAGGTTATGAAAAAGTTTAAGTTTAAATGTTTGAAGTTTAATCCTGGTTTAGGCTTAATCAGCATGTACCCAACCAGCCCTAAAAGTGTAAAGAGAGTATATAAGTTCATCTTTATTGTGTTCTGTGAAGATCTCATTTCAAATGTACTATTCAACTTATTAAGAAAACTACATTTGTGTTTTACAGGAGGTCACATAAACCCTACTGTGACATTTTCTCTTTGCTTGTTGGGGAGAGAGCCCTGGAGGAAATTTCCCGTGTACTTCCTGGCCCAGACTCTGGGGGCTTTTCTTGGCGCAGGAGTAATATTTGGCATGTATATTGGTGAGTTTTAGAACTTTATTTTGGTTGTCAATAACTCACATTTTTCTCAGTCCACATCCTGGGTCAGTCAGTCGCAGCCAAAAATGAAACTGCTCAGTTTATGAGGATTGTGGTTGTGAGCTGAGAGCTTTTGAAGATCTGAAAGAGCTTTTTCCCACTTTGTGTTGACTTGATGTTTTGCAGATGCAATTTGGGACTATGGACGTGGTTCTCTCATTGTTGAAGGGGACAATTCAACGGCTGCGATTTTTGCTACATACCCTTCTAAACACCTTACTTTGCTCAATGGCTTCTTTGATCAGGTAAGGCAACAAAATGTCTATTTTTTTGTCCATATAATGGAAGTGTTGTTTTGGACCCCATTGACTTTTATTGTTATGGACAAAAAGAGTTGAAACATCTTTAGAATATCTTTTATGTTACGCAAAAGAACAAACGTTAGTTTTAGAACAATATAAGGGTGAGTAAATGTGACCCTGGACAACAAAACCAGTCTTAAGTAGCATGGGTATATTTGTAGCAATAGCCAAAAATACATTGTATGGGTCTATCGATTTTTTTCTTATGCAAAAATCATTATGATATTACATAAAGATCATGTTCCATAAAGATATCTAGTAAATTTCCTACCGTAAATATATCAAAACTTAATTTTTGATTAGTAATATGCATTGCTAAGAACTTCATTTGAACTTAAAAATTAGATTTTTTTCAATATTTAGATTTTTTGCACCCTCAGATTCCAGATATTCAAATATTGTCCTATACTAACAAACCATACATCAATGGAAAGCTTATTTGTTCAGCTTTCAGATGATGTATAAATCTCAATCTCAAAAAATTGACACTTATGACTGATTTTGTGGTCCACAAATGATGACAGAATTTTCATTGTTTGAACTAACCAATATTTTTCACAGATGATTGGCACGGCAGCTCTCATAGTTTGCATCCTCGCCATTGTCGACCCCTACAACAACCCCATCCCACAAGGCCTGGAGGCCTTCACTGTGGGATTCGTAGTTCTGGTGATCGGTCTGTCCATGGGTTTCAACTCAGGTTATGCTGTAAACCCAGCCAGAGACTTGGGACCTCGGCTCTTCACCGCACTTGCTGGATGGGGCTCAGAAGTGTTCTCGTAAGTCACATTTGCTTTACTGTATACATTTTACTATTGATATATCATCTCTAACACAGATTTTTGTTCTATCTACCACAGAGCAAACTCATACTGGTTCTTTGTGCCCGTCTTTGCCCCATTTATTGGTGCTGTGTTTGGGGTGATAGTGTATCAGCTGATGGTGGGATACCATGTGGAAGGAGAAGCAAGAGATAAAAGACAAGCGGAGGAAAGAGAAGTGAAGGAAAGACTCAAACTCTCTGCTGTTTCTGAAAAGGAGACAGCGTAAGTCTGGGATCAAATGGAGTTGTTTTACACAGTTTGGTTCAGCTTCTAAAATTAAATTTAGCTCTCCTGACAATATAGTAGCAATACTGTGTATCGTGTACCCACATTAAATCATAACTTTTTGACAGTACCAGACTGCTGTACCCTTGACATCATGATTAGACTCAAACTAATTAGTTGTATTTTTTTCTGTACTGTGTGCGCAATTAGTTGATGTCCAAACAATTTAATTGATGAATCATAATTTGCATATCACTTTAATTACCCTGACCAGAACCTCTGTGTTTTATACATAAACTTACTAGTTATCCATTGCAATTTATTCCAAAAAATGCCAAATTAATTCATCCAATCTGCTAACAACTCAGTTGTTGTCACCCGTTCATTTATCTCTAATGCTTCTATCTGCATAATGAATAAGGGATATGATTTATGAAAACCTTCACCCTTATAAATACTGCATCAAAGTCATAAAAAGTACCTGTTTCACTAAAATTCCAACATCATTTTGACTGAATATTAACGAGTGCTGTATTTATGCAGTGAGAAATCCAGCTTTATTTACATTGTTTGCTTTTTGCCTTTTTGGGAACATAATTGTTTTGCAAGTTTATGTTTTGATATATTACGTGCCTTCACATGCTCAGAGTTTACCCTATGCATATAATATATTGTGTTCATTTATACTGTGCTCTTTAAAAATAAACAGCATTTTTGGTAAGGCATTAGGATTCTGATGGATACATATGAGAAGCATAATGCGCAAAATTTATGTTTGAAATGATCCGGTCATTTAACTGCAGGGAATGCCTTTGATGTCCATTTATGTACCTGCTCAGCATCATTCAGTGCAATAAAACATCAGGGTTTCTAAAGGAGAGTCAAGGTTCCTTTGGTAATAATACAATTAAGGTCAAAAGTTAACATACATCTTGAAGAATCTGCAAAATGTTAATTACTTTACCATAATAAGAGGGATTATACAAAATGCATGTTTTTTTATCCTATTGTATCCATTGGCATTCTTATTCTTCTTCCGTTATTACGCTCTTGAGTCTATGGCAGACCATAGAACCGCTTGCAGGAAAGTTATGAAATTTGGCACACAGATAGAGGACAGTCTCAATATTAACCACAGCAAATTTAGAGTCTCTTACTCAAACTCTCTAGCGCCAACACTTCTCCAAAATTTCACAAATGTATGCTAATAACTTTTGAACCATAAGGCACAGAAAAAAATAATTTTTTCTCAGAATCCTTGGCTCATGCAGAGTCGAATGAACACCAAAAAAAAACAAAAAACAACGTAAGGTTTAGTTTTTTTTGCCATTTTTTTACTGCTACTTTTAAACTACTTTTTCAAACTCGTCCTAGATTTTTGCCAAAATTGGCTCAGATCATCTTCAGACCATGCTGGAAAAAAGTTATGGAATTAAAGTGAATTAGTCAAACCGTTCTCAAATAACGTGCAAACGAATTCTATGAAAAGTCGAACCATACCCAATTTTACCATGTTTGGGTGTCGGCCATCTTAAATGCTATATGTAAACGTATTGGCATATTGTTACAAAACTTGGTATGTGTCTCCATCACCATGCCTTGACAGTACTCAAAAAGTTTGGGGGCAGCACCAAGTTGTGGCCAAAAAGTATAAAGAAATATTTTTAAAAATGCTAATAAGATTTGATTAAATTGCCCTATTGTAATGAAACTGGTCTCAATATATTCCTTGGGCCGAGAACATCGATACCAAATATGCCAAAAGTGGCCAAACTTCCTGTCCGCCATTTTGATTAATGTTGAAAACCTACTTTTTCAAACTCCTCCTAGACTGTTGGTCCAATTTGCACCAAATTTGACTCAGATCATCTTCAGACCATGCTGAAAAAAAGTTATGGATTCCGAAATACGAATTTTTTTTTTTTAACGCATCAACGAATTTGCTGGAAAATGCCAAACTGCATCTGAGGTTGTATCTCTGCGAAGCTTTGATATATTTGCACCAAATTTTGTATGTGCCATTGTGACTTCACACTGATCACATCATATCAATTTGGTGACAGCGCCACCTATTGGTCAAGATTAATAAGCCACTCATTTACCACTAATTATGACATTTCCAAAATTGCTAATAACTGTTGATTGCATTAGCCTATTGTAATGAAACTAGTCAAAATATCCCTTGGGTCATGCTGACAACATAGATACCAATTATAGTTGGCCGAACTTCCTGTCCGCCATTTTGATTTATGTTGAAAACCTCATTTTTCGAAACTCCTCCATAACCGTTTGTCAGGTTTTCAAAAAGACCAAGTCAGATCATCTTCAAACTGTGCTGACAAAAAGTGATAAGCCATTAAATCATATTTGTTCTACATTATTTTTCTGTCAATTTGACTAAAATCATCTTAAGATGACTTCCTTTACTCATTGTTGTGGTTGGTCTGGTGCTCCATTCCATGCTTAGCTCCTCAGTTTGCCTCTGGTGTGTTTGGCCCGGTAATTGCTGCTTGCAGCTATATTTTTAGTACTGACCTGAGTACAATATTTCACATAAAAAATGTTTACATATAGTCCACAAGAGAAAATATTAGTTGAATTTATTCAAAAGTTTACAAAAGCTTGATTTGAATACTGTGTTGTTACCTGAATGATCCACAGCTGGGTTTTGTTGTTGTTGTTGTTGTTGTTGTTGTTTGTTCTTTTTGTTAAGTGATAATTGTTCATGAGTCACTTGTTTGTCCTGAACAGTTCAACTGCCCACTGTTCTTCAGAAAACAAATTCCACAAATTCTTAGTTTTTTTTTAGCATTTTTGTGTCTTTGAACCCTTTCTAACAACGACTGTATAATTTTAAGATCCTTCTTTTCACACTGAGGACAACTGAGGGACTCATATGCAACTATTATAAAAGGTCCAAATGCTCGCTGATGCTTCAGAAGGTAACAGGATGCATTAAGAGCTGGGGGTGAAAACTTTTGAATAGAATAAAGTATGTAAACTTTTGACATCAACTGTAAATAACATTGTAGATTATTGCAAATGTGTGTATAGATGTATGCAAATTCATCTGTGCACTCTAGTTTGCAGTTACATTTTGGAACAAATCAAGAAGCGTCTGTCCACAAATAGGCGTATACCAAATCTCTGTACTGTTTTCTTCAGTCTGAGTGGGCAGGTTAAAGTCAATTGTCACAAACCACTGGTTGGATTCATGGCAATAAACAAAATGAGTAAAACAAAAGAGCTGTAATTTAGTTTAAAACTGCAGACACCATTTATACTTGCTTGACATCTCATCGTAAACAAACAAACTTTATATATGACTCAGACTTACTGGTATTACAAAGCATAAAACTCTGCCTATGAAGCACTTTTGTGTTTGTTAAATTCATATTTACCTATTGGGGAAATTTGTCATTTCTTGATGTACACTGAATGAAATATCTTTAAGCCTCCAGATGAGGGGATCTGCCATGTTCCTAAATTAAATCTACCCAAACAAAAATTGTTTAAACAATAATTTAAGTATCGAATGCAAGTTATACTGTGTGTGGTGTACTGTAGGTGTTTCAATCTAATAAAAGTTAAGCCAATACATTCTTAGGTACATCACGTAAAAGAATGCAAATGGTCAAATCTTATATGCATTGATCACAACTCACTCTCATGTAAATCTTCCAAATGGAAAGGAAAGATTGCAGTGGCTGTTTAGCTCAGTGAAGGGGAAAATAGAGAATGAAAATAAGAGATGTGTTTATTGGTATGAGATGGACGGAGATAACCCAGACCATGAATCTTAAATCAATGAGCACACACAAAGAGTCGGTTGGTAGGTTTGTAGAAAATAAATGCAGACGTTAAGAAGAATGTTTGTGGAATTGAGTTTGGGAATTTGGGATGGGATTTCAGGCAAGCTAATCGAGGCTTTTGAAACCATTAAACCAATTTTCTTGTCGCTTTTGGTTTTCTGGGATCGGAACAGCAATAGGCTCCGTCCACAAATGTACAAAATTCTTGAGGTTTTTTTGGATGTGTCAAAGCACAGCTTAAAATGCAAGTCATTTTTCCACATATACTGCACATACATTTCACCACACTTACTTTAGAAAGTCTACAGTATTTTCATTTAAAAATATGATTTGTTTACTGACTAACATTTATCAGTCATTCTTTAATCATTCTATTATAATCTGTATAACAAAACACACGAAACCTCTGTGACTATTATCTTTCTTGAGTTCACATGAGGTTCCCATGACAACTGTTGTTCCTATTGATTGCTTTACTCGTCCACCTCAAGTACACTAGACAAGAGTCAGTATCATGAAAGGAAACCGATACCAAATTGCTTGTTATCCCCTCAAACCAGAAATGGAAAATGGAACTTTTTGTGAAACAGAAAGGTTTTTCAAATGTTAAAAGTTCTTTATGGAACCATTTAGACAAAAAGGGTCTTCTATGGCATCGTGAAGCACCTTTTTTTTAAAGAGTGTAGCACGAAAGAAGATTACAACAAAAATTTTGGAGGGTTACAACTGTCAGAAATTAGTAGGAACTGTAGAGACCCTGTTTCTCAGACTGCGCTGGTGTGATCTCTTCTTCCACTGTCTTCCATAGTTTGATAACTATAATGGGTAACTTAACCATAACTTTGCGGCCAAGGATTTTTCCAAATTTTCAGTTGGGTTTAAAGGTGCTTCACAATGCCATAGAAGAACCTTTCTGTCTAAATGGTTCCATGAGGAACCTTTAGACAACCTTGAACGTTTCACAAAAAGGTTCTTTGTGGTGAAAGAAGGTTCTTCAGACTATGAAAAGGTAAGAAAGAGATGGTTCTTTAAAGAACCTTTGACTGAATTGTTCTTTGTGGAACCAAAATAGCTGTGTAAAACCTTTGAAAGCACCTTTATTTTTAAGAGTGTAGATCAGAACTCTGGCCTGGCCATTTCATTATTTCAGTGTTTCCAGCTTCAAGGAGCTGCTCTACCTATTTTGTAGTGTGACGGGGACATTGTCTTGCATGAAAATTGCAGGCTGATTGGGAGATTCTTGCAGGGAAGGAAGTGCATGCTGTTGAATGAGGTTCTGATAAACATTTGCATTCACTCTGCCATGTGAGGCCCAACTGCAGAAAACATCCCCCAAACCATGACACTTCCTCCTCCACTTTTCAATGATTTCTTTACACACTTGGGCTTCAGTCTTTCCCCAGTTTGACGCTGAATAAAATAATTCCCAACAGACCCAAATAAATTATGCGTGCTCTCATCACTGAAGTGAACTTTGGGCCAGTTCTCCTGTCTCCACACAACATGCTCCTCAGCATTGGTTAGTGGTAAGTCTAGCCATTTGATTCTTTCTGTTGATGAGAGGTTTGGTCACTGCAAAGTGCACTTTCAGTCTGACTTCTCTTAGGGTGTGTTCACATTTGTCATGTTTGGTTGTGTTAACGCAGCCATCCAAACCCTGGTGCGCACCAAACAAGCGAACCGAGACCGCTAAAAAGATGGGTCTCGTTCCGCTTTCAAACAAACTCTGGTGCGGTTCGAAAGAAATATGAACGCGACATGGACCAAATACTTCTAAGCGAACCAAAAACAGGAAGTAATGACAAGATGCGATGCTACGCGACATGATTTCATGAAGGAAACACATGGTGTATCCAAAACAAAATGAGCAGAGGGCAAACGTGGAGCAACGAGGAGGTAAAGTGTCTTTTATGAGCTCTTTGTGAGTTCGCAGGTGGTGGAACAAAATTCATACACAGGCAACAATGAGTGCACTTGGTTCAGCAGACAGCATTAGGTGTAGTCTACTTAAAGCGGCGCTGAGCTGACCAATCAGTGAATGGGTTCTTTGATGTCATACACCCGCTGATCCGTTTTAAGTCTAGCACATATTTTTCTTTTGTTTGAGTTCTGTCACGAAACATACATAACTCAACCCGACCAATCAGGTTGTGAATATGAGTGTATCACTATGCCTTTAGGTTCGGTATCTTTAGGTTCGCTGTCAAAAATGCCAGTGTGAACGCTAAGTGCACCAAGACCAAATGTGTCATTTTCCTTTTTGGTCCGGACCAAATGAACCAAACAAACCAAACTGCAAATGTGAACACACCCTTAAACATGCAGAGACAGATCGTTGCCCTGTTCAGTGCTAAACTGGCAAGCAATTCCAGCTGCAGTGTTGAACCGATTCCCTATTGAGAGTCTCTACCTTACCATGTGTTCTTATGCATTTGTCTAATGTGAATGACCAGCCTTTTTAGGGGACTTGAATGTATTAGAGTCATTGTAAAGCTGCAATATTCAAGAAAACACATATTTGGAATGACCAACTTCTCTTGCAGTAGCTAAAAGTGTCATCCCTTTGGCCTTCATGTGGACAACCTCCTGTCTCAGGGTTTCAGTCACCTTAGAGCGGCCGTAATCTTACAATCTCAGTGAAAATTGGAAGAATGCTGCCAGTTCAATAGGGTTTGTCATATATTAAAGAAATTAGCACCAGGTGCCAGATTAACATCAATAACTTGGAGGTATCTGTGAGTGTTCTCTAATTTTGATCAGAGTTCTTTTTCAAATATGTCATTTAAGTTTTTTATATTTTATAATACAATTATTTTATGAAATATGGTTAAACTGCCCTTCTAGTCCTAGGATAACTTCAAATAGGACTACACTGTAAAAAGTGAACAGCTGAATCAACTTAAAAAAAATTACTTCAATTGGTAACACCTAAAAAATTGAGATTGACCACACTTAGATAATCTTAGTTCAATCAACTTAATTTTTTTAGGTGTTACCAATTGAAGTAATTTTTTAAGTTGATCCAACTGTTCACTTTTTACAGTGTAAGAAGTGACCTCGAAATTTAGGAAATTGTAGGTTGTTCTGTAATTTTGATCTCCATTGTATGTTAAAGCATACATGTATAGAAGTCCCATTTGTTTTATACTAAAAGTAACCAAAATAATACAATTTTAGTTTTTTAGAGTAACGCCCCTATTGTGAATCAAAGGAATGTTTTATAGGAACATTGACTGCAATTACACACGCAAGTTTGAGTTGTAAAATCTAGGAACATTGTGATCATATTAGGGAAAAATCACTGTTTCTCCTGCACACACAGTGTTCCAGAAAGTGCTGGGCTTGACAAACAATTTTATGTCATTCACTTAAGCAATCAGGAAACTACTTGTGGGTACTTAGTTCTGACGATAGTGAAAAAAAACGTAGAAATTGTAACCACAGTTTTTAAATATATATTTACAGTTTAATCCATATTGTAAATCCTTCACGACCACCATTAGTCAGAACCATTCCTGTTCTTTCACCACAAACAGCTGTGCAAAAAAAAAAGAAATCTCTCTCTGAGATTTGAACTAAATGTCGGTGGTGACATAAATTGTCGATGAGAAACTGCTTTTCTGGTCCCCACCCACTGCTCAAACTTCAGAGAGGCGCTTGACATTTGGAATTCCTAAACGACATGGCCTTTCAGCGACGTGGATTCCCAAACAGATCTAATGTCAATCAAACACCCAGCATCCCAGACCCCCAACCATGGCATTCTGAAAATATGCCTACTGAGGAGGCATGGCTGTAGCTTGACAATAAGGTTCACATTAAAAAATAATTACTAATCAATCCCTCTATGTGAACCTATTCATGCTGAAATGTGACCTGTCTGTAAAGCAGTACTACCTGTACCTGTACCACAGGTGGTACACCAGTTTTGATTTTGCTTTATTAAACATACATTAAAATGTATGGCTTTAAAATTCACAGTTGTGACTAACTAGATGCTTTTTAGAGTTGTTCCATGTGTGAAAATGAGAAGTTTACTGAAAATTAAACATTATTGTTTGTTCATCATCATGTCATTACAAACCCAAATAACTCAGTTCATCCAGTTTATATGGTCTAAATGATTTGTTTATGAATGAATGATCTGGGTACAGCAGTAACAGCACACTGAAGTGAAACATTTTTATTGAATAATGTGGTCTAGTGGTCACACGAAGCTATCATATGAATTATAAAGAAATGAAATGTAGCTCAGAAATCCCATACTGTTATGGTACTTTCATTTTTTTTATTTGAAGATCAAGGTAAATTTAACTTATTTTGTCTTCTGGGAAACATGTAAGTATCTTCTGTAGCCTCTTAAGGTCAGTACTAAATGAAAAAAATATTATATTTAGGCAAAATAAGAAAAATGTACACACTCTGTTCAAAAGTTTTCACCCCCTCGGCTCTTAATGCATGTTTTTTTTTTCCTTCTGAAGCATCAGTGAGCGTTTGAACCTTCTGTAATAGTTATGAGTCTCTCAGTTGTCCTCAGTGTGAAAAGATGGGTCTCAAAATCATACAGTCAATATTGGAAATGGTTCAAAAACACAAAAATGCTGGAAAACCAAAGAATTTGTGGGACCTGAAGGATTTTTCTGAAGAACAGCGGGCAGTTTAACTGTTCAGGACTAACAAGGGACTCATGAACAACTATCACTAAACAAGAAAACACAGCTGTGGATCATTCAAGTAACAACACAGTATTAAAAATCAAGGTGATGTAAACTTTTGAACAATAAACATCTTATAAACATCTTTTATGTGAAACGTCTCGGGTTACGTATGTAACCTTAGTTCCCTGAGGGAACGAGACGCCGCGTCAGGAACGCTATGGGGAACGCCATTGGCGGGCCGCACTCTGAACTATGTCTAACAACCAATGAAATGACGGGAGTGACGTCACAGGCACGGTGACGTCATCGACCGGGAAGTATAAAGCGCGTGCGTTTGAAGCCGGCGGCAGCTCTTTAAGGAATGAAGCGAGCGCCGCAGGGTGCGGGAATTATGGTCCGAGACGCGGCGTCTCGTTCCCTCAGGGAACTAAGGTTACATACGTAACCCGAGACGTTCCCTTCCGGGAACTCGAGCCGCGTCAGGAACGCTATGGGGAACGAGACTACCAACGCCCCCATAATTTCCGAGCCCTGCGAGTGTCTGCTCGACCAGGGTGGAAAGGAAAGAGCCCTTGTCTAGCATTCCGCGGACAAGAAGGCCCTGTAGTCCTCGGCCCTCAGGCACACGAGGAATGGTAGTCTTCCTCTGTCTGGTCGCCAGCCAGAACGAGAGGTACTCCGCGGCCCTCAGGCACACGCAGAGTCTTAGTCCTTTGTCTGGGGGTTAGCCAGAACAAGAGGGACCGAATGACCACTGTCTAGCACTCGGCGGACAGATGGTGTAGGTAGTCCTTGGTCCAGGAGGACAATGCACTCGACCTCAAGAGTGCTCCCCGGCCCGCAGGCACACGGGGAATGGGGTTCTACCTCTGTCTGGTTTCCAACCAGAGCGAGAGGTGCTCCTCGGCCCTCGGGCACACGAGGAGTCTTAGTCCTTTGTCTGGGAGTGGCCAGAACAAGAGGGACTGCAACGACCACTGTCTAGCACTCGGCGGACAGATGGTGTTAGGTAGTCCTCGGTCCGCAGACCCACGAGGACAGTGCACTCGACCCCAAGAGTGCTCCTCGGCCCGCAGGCACACGAGGAATGGAGGTCTTCCTCTGTCTGGTCGCCAGCCAGAACGAGAGGTACTCCACGGCCCTCAGGCACACGCAGAGTCTTAGTCCTTTGTCTGGGAGTTAGCCAGAACAAGAGGGACCGAATGACCACTGTCTAGCACTCGGCGGACAGATGGTGTGGGAAGTCCTCGGTCCGCAGACCCACGAGGACGGTGAGCTTGACCTCAAGGCTCCTCGGCCCTCGGGCACACGAGGAGAGGGTGATCCTTTGTCTGGGGGTTCAGCCAGAACAAGAGGGATCCAAGGCTCGGCCTGGAGCTCCGCCAGGACGCGAGGGAATAAGCCATTGTCTAGCATTACGCGGACAAGAGGGCACTGCAATCCCCGGCCCTCGGGCTCACGGGGAAGACAGTAGGTGCCTCCGCCTGGTAGCCAGCCAGTGCATGAGGCACTCCTCGGCCTTCTGTGAAGGCAGACGAGGAGTCTTAGTCCTTGGTCTGGGGAAAGCCAGAAACCAGAGGGACCGGAGTACACTCGGTCTGATAGCATCCTGCGTCAGAACACGAGGAGAATTAAGCCATTGTCTAGCATTCCGCGGACAAGAGGGCTGTGCAGTTCTCGGCCCTCAGGCACACGAGAACCGTGACCTCTGCCTGGTTCGCCAGCCAGTGCGAGAGGTACTCCTCGGCCCTCGGGCTCACGAGGAGTCTTAGTCCTTTGTCTGGGGGTAACCAGAACAAGAGGGACCGGAAGCTCGGCCTGGTAAGCATACCGGGACGCGAGAGTATGAGCCTTTGTCTAGCATTACACGGACAAGAGGCTTTAGGTCTGCTCCTCGGCCCTCAGGCTCGCGAGGATGCAGGGACACTCCTCGGCCCTCGGGCACACGAGGAGCGTCGTGGCGAAAACGACTTCTCTTCTTTCCGCAGAAAGAATGCGCTTTGAGAAGTCTCCTCCTGGCTAGGGAGGTGGCTAACCCTCTAGGCCTAGCGCACTAGGCCGAGAGTACAGCCGAGCCTGGAGCGGCTCTGAGGTCAAGCTCATAGTACCTGACGAATGTCAGGGGCGAGGACCAATTGTCAGGGGTGAGGACCAACCCGCAGCATTGCAGATGTCCT
The DNA here is from genome assembly GCF_049309525.1 of Garra rufa. Taxonomy (NCBI): domain Eukaryota; kingdom Metazoa; phylum Chordata; class Actinopteri; order Cypriniformes; family Cyprinidae; genus Garra; species Garra rufa. The sequence goes on from NC_133379.1 coordinate 28,352,459, forward strand.
GGAGGGGGACACCTGCTGTCAGAGCTTTTGGAGGCCGGCAGCCTCAGAAGGAGTAAGTCTTGGCTCCCCATGGAGCTGGGAGACCAGAGGACTTGGAAGTAGTAGGAATGGCATCTGTGATCCATCTACTGATAGCTCTGAACGTGCCACATGCTTTCTTTGTGGCCGTATGTGCCCAGTGCGCATACTGGACAAATATACTTCCCATTGGTCGCACTCCAAGAATGGAGGTAATAGAGGCTTGAGACCCCTCAGGGTCTCAACCTGAGTGCACCACCGAGGAAACCATACCGACGAGCCACCACGAGGGGCGTGGTAGGCCAATAAGCCGCCACGAACACCCTCAGGATGGAGTGAGCTGGTTTTGTGGGTTTGCGAGGACTCAGTACTGTACCAACGGGCAGTAACTTGGTCTAGATGGTGTTCGTGACACCATGAAGCAAACAGGTTCCACTTAAGGTTTCCTCGTGAAGGGAGCTCTGGATAGGAGCAGGGTCTCAACAACCTCAGTTGAGAGACCCGAGTCTATGAGTTGCGCCCCCCCAGGGGCCATACTCATAACTTTTCACCTCTCCATGTGGGGGTAGCAGGCCGCGCCCCCAGCTTGAGAGGGAAGGTCCAAGGCATGGTTGGACTAGCCGTGACGATGCCGGCATGCTCTTTCCAGAACTCCAGGGTGCACAGTGATCGGGAGAATGTGTACAGACGCAGCCTCAGCCACGTCTGTACTATGGCGTCCAGTCCGGGTGGACCTGGAGGCACTAAGGAGAACCAGAGAGAACCTTGCGATATCTATCGAGTCGCCAGAGGTCCCAACTTCTGAGTCTCCATGCTTCATTACTTCCTGATGAAGCCTCGATCTCCCGACCGTGGAGGAAACGTGTGACCAGGGGGCACTTGCCCACTGAGAGGCCACCTAGAGGGGCGTGGTAGGCACTTATGGCCGCCACGTATACCCTTAGAGTGGAGTGAGCTAGCCCTGCGGATAGGCGAGACTGTAGGAACTCCAGAACTGTACCGACCGGGCAGTTGACTGGGTCCAGGTGGCGCTCGCGGCACCATCTCGCGAATAAGTTCCACTTAAGGCCATACAGTTTCCTCGTAGAGGGAGCTCTGGATTGGAGAAGGGTCTCAACAACCTCGGTTGAGAGACCCGCTCCTATGAGTTGTGCCCCCTCAGGGGCCACACCCATAACCTCCACCTCTCTGGGTGGGGGTGGCATATTGCGCCCCCAGCCTGAGACAGGAGGTCCCTCCTGACGGGAATCTCCCACGGAGAGCCGTCTAGGAGAGATACCAGGTCCGAGAACCATACTCGTGCCGGCCAGTATGGGGCTACTAGTAGCAGCCGCACTTGAAACCGACGGACCCGTTCCAGAACTCCCGGGAGCAGAGCGATCAGGGGAAAGGCGTACAGACGCAGCCTCGGCCACGTCTGTGCCATGGCATCCAGCCCCAGTGGAGCTGGAGGAACTAGAGAGTACCAGAGGGGACAGTGCGATGTCTCTTGAGTCGCAAACAGGTCCACCTGTGCCTGGCCAAATGTTCTCCAGATCTGCTTCACCACCTCTGGGTGAAGCATCCATTCCCCGGGCCTCAGCCCCTGCCTGGCAGGACGTCTGCTCCCACGTCCAGAGATACTGGACTGCTCTCTCAGGGAGAGAAGTCTTTCCTTAAGACCAAAGGAGAATCCGGTACGCCAGCTTATATAAGGGGCGTGAGCGGATACCTTCTGGAAGGAAACACTTCAGGGCGTGGAACACGGCTAGCATCTCTAGGCGATTTGTGTGCCAGGAGAGATGGGATTGCTCCACAGGCCTTGGGTTGAGCGGCCACTCATGACCGCCTCCCCATCCGGTGAGGGATGCGTCCATCGCTAGCATGACGCGGCGACGAGGAGCTCCCAGAACCGGACCCTGAGAGAGAAACCAGGGTTTCTTCCACATGGCCAAGGCACGTAGGCAGGGCCGCGTGACCTTGATCTTGCGAAACAGGTTTCCCCTCGGGGAGAACCGCCTGGTTTGAGCCACCACTGAAGTGGTCTCATAAGCAGCAGTCCAAAAGGAATCATGTTGGAAGCGGCTGCCATAAGACCTAACAGTACTTGGGACTGTAGACAGTGGGTGACGGGCCTAGCTTGACCGCATTTACTGCAGTAAGGATCGACTCGAACCGAGCGGGTGACATTCGTGCCTGCATCGTGGTCGAATCCTAGACTACACCTAGATAAGTGGTTTTTAGAAATCACACCCTTCTTGGTGTTGAGTCTCAACCCCAATTCTTTCCTGAGAGCGAGAACAACACCTCGATGTTGAGCCGCTAATTATTCTGAGCTGGCCAGAATCGACCAGTCGAGTATGCGGATGTCCTGGAATCACGGAGGAGCCAGAGCAGCATCCACACACTTCGTGAAAGTTCGGGTGAGAGCTAGGCCGAAAGGAAGTACTCTGTATTGGTGAGCTTTGCCCCCGAAAGCGAGCCTGAGAAACTTCCTGTACTGACTTCCTGTTCCAGACCCTGCTCGGGGTTTACCCCGCTGAAAGGTGTCGGCTTAGCGCCGAACTGAATAGTGTAACCTTTCTCTACAGTACGCAGGACCCACTTGAAACATTTGGCAGTAGTTTCCACGCTGCCAGAAAGTTTACTTAGGGTACCAGCCTCTCGAGACTGGTGTCTGGATTTACTCGAGGAACTAACTCGGAGACCTGTAACAGCAAGCTGGCAGGAAGCTCCTGAACTAGCTCCTCGGAAGTCCCCCGCGGGGGCTGCGAACTCTCCAGGGCCGCTACGTTTCCGGGCGGGACAGCTAGAGGATGTTCGCGGGAGATCGCCACGCCCTGTAACACTGGCAGGGTTAGCTGACTCATCTCCTGAGGGCCACGAAGGGGTCTGAAACCCGCACCCGGAGGTACGGTGCAAACCCCCTCGCGAGGGGCTGCCCTCAACGGCCCTGAGCCGTTTAGCCGAGGACTTCCTAGATTGGAGGACGACCCTCAGGTTGAACCTCTTCTTTTTCTTGGAAGCCCCCGACTTAGAGCGTTGCTTTCCGGGTCCTCTAGGCACAGCCGGAGGAACGCGGGCGGCAACGCTCTGTTTCTGCGCCTCTGATGTGGAGAGCTGGTACACGGCTGGGGTTTAAATCTTTCCCGTCAGGAACCCCAACACGTGTTCATTTGCTCATCAAACCTGATTTTTAATTTTATTAAGCGGCCTGAAGAGCAAAGATGGAGCCTTCAAAAATGATGCCTAGACCGGGGAACAGAGGCTGATAGCGTCTGTTCAACCCGCGGCGTCATCTTTACTTTCTAGTTTTTCCTAGATCTAAAACTCAATGTAGATCGGGAAGGACAGAAAGCTCCGTTTGGAAGTGCTGACTTAGTCCGCAGGAAGCAAAACGTTTGCTTTTCTGCGGCTCATGTTTGCTTATTTAGCTAATGCACAGTCAGCACAACCACCAGCTCATATACTGAGGCGATCAGGGGGGGGGCGGTTGAATACTTTTGACAACGCACTTCACATCAACCTCCTCGGAGGAAGATATGGAAAGCGTTGGAAACCTTTCCTGGAGGGAAGTAACCGCATTGCGGGCTTCCTCATCCAGAAAAAAGGTTTACCGATCCACCAGATAGGAGAGGAGATAGGGTATTATTAAAACACCCGTCTCCAGTCCCTCTAATAGATCGAGCCGCGATCCCAGCGAGTGAAGCAACCGCTCCGCCTCGGCGGAAGCGGGGCCAGACCCGCGAGAAACGCTGGCGAAGGCTCCCTCCTCGAAGAGAGCCTTCTGTGGAGCACCCACAGTGGAGATTTTTACACTCACACTGTGGACAGTCAGCCTTTTCGAGGGCTGACTGTGCGTGCTCTACACTCAAGCAGACCACACATAGACTGTGTGTATCCCCACCAACAATGAAGCATTGGCAGGAAGGAACACACTATCTATGTGGCTGCTTGTACCGCCTAGTTTCGTAACACTTCTTTCCCCCATGGTTGCATTTTAAAGGTCATACTACTCAAATAAAAGCCGTGCAAACTGGCACGAAAAAACAGCAGTATGACCGAGACAGACACAGACACTGAGCGCTCTCGCTGAATGACAAAAGCTGCCGCCGGCTTCAAACGCACGCGCTTTATACTTCCCGGTCGATGACGTCACCGTGCCTGTGACGTCACTCCCGTCATTTCATTGGTTGTTAGACATAGTTCAGAGTGCGGCCCGCCAATGGCGTTCCCCATAGCGTTCCTGACGCGGCTCGAGTTCCCGGAAGGGAACATCTTATTTAAGTCAGTACTAAATAACATGCATTTTGTATGATCCCTCTTATTCTGGTAAAATAAATTACATTTTGCAGATTCTGGATGGATACTTTTGACATCAACTTTAAATTTGTATATATTTACAAAGGCATTTAAGAAATGTAAAACTGAGCGAGACAAACTTATCTGCTTCTTTGTGCAAACAGTGACACTATGAGGTCAGAAGAATGAATCTAGAATATACCCTAGTATGTATATATAAATTTATTTTGGTAAACAATAAAATAAAAACTTGAAATATGAATACAAATGATCTCTACATGTTTTGTCACTGTTCCGTCTTTAACCACCTGTTTTGGGGTCCCATGGGGTACCTGTTTCCTCACCACAGGCGTAAACTGTGGTTGATGAGTCAATGTTTTCAGGGTTGAAACACTTTTAGCTCTTAAAGAGAATTATGGGCTTGACAAGCAATGGAAGCAGTTATGCTATTAGAGGATGAGAGGTCTGATTTCATTGAGTTTCTTTGCTTATGTGTAGGGTCTTGTGAAAAATTCGGTATAATCACTCTATTAGTTATGTTGATATATTATGCAACATCCAAACAAAATACTACCTATCTATCTATCTATCTATAAGAGAGCCAAAACTAAGGACTGTAGGTATAGAGACAAAATGCATTGGGTTTCGCCCAATCATTTTTCCTTATGTTGCACTGACATCTAGTGGTAAAACACAAAAGCTAATATTTTCATTCAAAATAAGTTTAATGGTAGGTTCACAATCCTGAAAATGTACCTCTATATACTAATGTGACAATCAAAACCTGTTTGTTTACACAATGCTTCTATACATCAATTATTGACCCAAAAATGTACCTGCTTCTCATTTCTCTTTTTTCTTTTTAAGTAAAAAATCAATGAGCAGAAGGTACACAGACTCAGATCTGTGTTCACTGTTTTGATTGTGTTGAAACTATTCATCCAGTTTGTTTGTTGTCTACAACAATCAATAAATCCACTGCTCTCTTGTTTCCTCTGAGGCTGGGACTCTAGATAGTAACAGCTAGCACGCTTTACTTGAACTTTTGCCATGGCGTTAGAAATGGTACACCATTGTCACTTGTGAAAACAAAATGGCGGTGCCGTATGTGTAAACTTGCAAATTAAGGGGCATTAATATTACAATAATAAGATTTCCTTTCTATGTCACAAGGGGAGCGAAATCTAAGCGGCTCGTTTTTTCACAAGCTTGCAGAGCTTACCAAAAAAAGGTTTAATGGGCTGTTCTTCATGTTTTCTTGGATGGCACCAGGGACCTGATTATAGCACTTTAACATGGAAAAAGTCTGGTCCAGTGATGTGAAAAACGTTGACAAGAACAACAGCTATAACTTTGCAGCTATAACAGCTCCAACTTTTTCTGGGAAGGCTTTTCTTAAGTTTTTTGGAGTGTTTCTGAGGCCATTTTTGCCCATTCATCCAGTAGAGCATTTGTGAGGTTAGACACTGGTATTGGACGAGAAGGCCTAGTCAGTTCCAAACTCAGTTCCAGTTCATCTTGGTGTTTAATGGGGTTGAGGCCAGGGCTATGTCTGGGCCAATGTGCACTTTGGTAGAGTCATGCTGGAGCAAAAAAGGCCTTACCTAAACTGTTTCCACAAAGTTGGAGGCGATGCCCACAATGTCTTTGTATAGAAACATTAAAGGGGTCGTTGACTTCCGGTCTCATCTGTGTCTATTTTTAGCTGTACAAAACAGCGCATTTTGCTGCTTGATATTGCACATTGGTGTGTCTTACCATATTATTTTAAAGTATTGTCTTAATTATGAACTCACTGCCCACGTAGGAGGGGACGTTCTTGCGACCTTGCGCAACGTTCCCTAAAAGTTCTCTAAAGGTGACGAAGGTCCCGAACCTTTGCAGAACATTAGGGACGTTCTTAAAACGTCCTCTTTTGGTTATAAAAGTGTTGTTAGAGTTCAGTGTTCCTTATAAGACTTTAGGGGGACGTTCTATTTTGGTTATTTTATGGTCACATAACAACGTTACAAAGAGAATATTTGTGACGATAACAGAACGTTATCACATGGTCCTCTTTTAGTCATATAATAACGTTCCCAATATGACTTTAGGAGGACGTTTTATTGGTTATTCTATGGTCACATAACAACGTTACAAAGAGGACATTTTGGACCTTAACAGAACGTTCTCACATGCAGTGTTGGGGAGTAACTTGTTACATCGGAATTACGTAATTTAATTACAAAATAAATGTAATTGTAATTAGGTACAGTTAACTTAAAAAACATATGTAATTAATTTACAGTTACTTCTGAAAAATGCCAGTGATTACAAAGGGGATTACATCTGATTTTTTTCACACACTCACCCCCACTTACAGATTTAATTGACTTCTTTCATAAATTGCATTGACTGCTCTAAAATGAGACACCAATGTTTCAGGAGTTTAGGACACATAATAGGACACATGCTTATGCGATAACTATTTTATTTCCTATTTGGGTTTATAAATAAACTTTACTTTTAAGATTAAAGCTTAATTAAATATTATGTGGACAATTTCTTAATTCCGTCATCCTGGTATCCTGGACTCACTCTATTGTTTCATACAAACGCAGCTGCTGCCATTTATTTATTTTTGTACACTGTAATGGATTATAAGATAACTAACAAACTAGTACTACTCCCTTAATTATTTATGTGGTGAAATGTTGTGTAAGAAAACTGGTAAGACTGCACTGTATACCTAAAATGTCTAATTTGAACTTGCCGTTTGCTAGCAACTGATTTCTTCATGAAAGCTTTGCGTTCAAATATTTCAACTCAGATCAGTGTTTCGTGTCTAATTTTATCCTTAACATCAAAATAATCTATGAAGCAGTTAAGTAATAATAAGTGGGATAATGTTGTTGATGTATGTAGCCAGTTGTTACCGCAAAATAAAGATGTATATTATCCCTTACTTAATTCAAGTGATGAAGGATTTTGAAAGTCTGACAATAATCAATGTTGAGTGCTACTGTAAGATTAACTCTGCCTGGTTTAAATGTTTCAAAATGAATAACAGTTGAAAATATTCGAAATTTAGAAAAGTAATCAAAAAGTAATTAGAAGTAATAAGTTACATTACTTTTATAAAGTAATTGAAAAGTTACACTACTTATTACATTTTAAATCAAGTAACTTGTAATCTGTAACCTATTACATTTCCAAAGTAACCTTCCCAACACTGCTCACATGGTCCTCTTTTAGTCATTTAATTACGTTCCCAATATGACCTTAGGAGGACGTTTTTATATTGGTTATTCTATGGTCACATAACGTTACAAAGATAACATTTGTGACGTTAACCCTAAAGAACTCCACATCGTGACGTTCTGAGAACGTTCTGGGAACGTCAAATTTCCTCATAAAATATGGTCCCCTAAACGTTCTGAGAACGTCCTGAATGTTCTGTAAAGGTCCCCCAAACGTCCCCCAAACCTTTAAAGAACAGTCCACATTGTGACCTTCTCAGAACGTTCTGGGAACGTAAAATTTCTAGCAGGGGCATGGTTCCCAGCAAG
>NC_133379.1:28360805-28420519 GCF_049309525.1 Garra rufa
GGCTTTATGGTGTCATCCGGTTCCAGCATGAATCCAACGGTGCAGATCATGCTTCTCAAGCAGGGTGAGCAGACAATTGAGGATTATGTCATGGCTTTCATTGATTTGGCAAATCTGTCTTCGATGGATGAGACGTGCCTCATGATTTTTTTTCGTGGAGGACTCTCGGAGCCATTGGCTTCCAACATGCCAAATTTTGAACCTGACTGGACTCTGCATCACTACATGGATCTGGCTCTTTTGTTGTGTGGCTCTCCGTTTACGGTGGGTGAGGTAGAGCCATAGCACAAGATGGCAACCGCCTTCTCACAGTCTCCGCTGGTTCCGCCCAGCCTTCCAGAGCCTCCGCTGGTTCCGCCCAGCCTTCCAGAGTCTCCGCCGCCAGAGCGCCCTCCTGTGACCGCTCGCCCAGAGCCTGCTCTTCCAGAATCTCCGCTGGAGATGCCCAGCCCTCCAGAGTCTCCGCTGGGGTCGTCCAGTTCTCCAGAGCCCGCTCCTCAAGAGCGCCGTCCAGAGCCCTCTCCTCAAGAGAGCCTTCCAGAGCCTCCGCTGGTTCCGCCCAGCCTTCCAGAGCCTCCGCTGGTTCTGCCCAGCCTTCCAGAGCCTCCGCTGGTTCAGCCCTGCCTTCCAGAGTCTCCGCTGGTCCCGCCCGGCCTTCCAGAGCCTCCGCTGGTCCCGCCCGGCCTTCCAGAGCCTCCGCTGGTCCCGCCCGGCCTTCCAGAGCCTTCGCTGGTCCCGCCCGGCCTTCCAGAATCTCCGCTGGTCCCGCCCGGCCTTCTAGAGTCTCCGCTGGTTCCGCCCGGCCTTCCAGAGCCTCCGCTGGTTCCGTCCAGCCTTCCAGAGCCTCCGCTGGTTCCGCCCTGCCTTCCAGAGCCTCCGCTGGTTCCGCCCAGCCTTCCAGAGTCTCCGCTGGTCCTGCCCGGCCTTCCAGAGCCTCCGCTGGTTCCGCCCGGCCTTCCAGAGCCTCCGCTGGTCCCGCCCGGCCTTCCAGAGTCTCCGCTGGTCCCGCCCGGCCTTCCAGAGTCTCCGCTGGTCCCGCCCGGCCTTCCAGAGTCTCCGCTGGTCCCGCCCGGCCTTCCAGAGCCTCCGCTGGTTCCATCCAGTCGTCCTGAGATTCCTGTCTGCCCGGTTCTGGTCACGGAGCTCATGCATGGACTGTTCCCACCCACCCTCCCTGCTGCTCCAATCCCGCCACCTCTGTCTCCTGACAGTCCCTCTGCTCACCCACATCCCACCTTCGGTGCAGAGGACTTGCCGTGGGACTGCCAGTCTCCATCGGTGTCCAGACTGAAGGATCCCTCACCATCACCTCCAGTCTCAGAGTCCTGGACTACACCTCGGCCCTCCGACCCTGCGGCTCCACCCCGGCTCTGTGCTCCCTCGTCTCCGTTGTCGGCCGTCGGCCCACCAGCTCCTCCGTGCTCCATCGTCTCTCCGGCTCCGCCCCGGTCAGTCGTCGCCCCACCTTCGCCTCTGGACTATACTCCTCCGGCTGCGCCTCGTCACTCCGTCCTGCCGGCTCTGTGGACCTCCTCCCTCCCGTGGGCACAGCCTCGATCCTCTGTCACTCCGGCTCCGCTGCGTACCTCTGGACCTCCATCTCCGCCGGGGTCGCCAGAGCCTTGGGTTCCGCCTTGGTCCTCCGGATCCTCTGTGTCGCCCAGGACCATCGACTCTCCAGTTTCGCCTCGGGCTCCACCGGCTCCACCTCCGTCGGTCGGCCCCAGGCAGGAGCCAACCCTTCCTCCACCATGGCTTCTCCCTCCGTCGGCTCCGCCTCAGTTCGTGGTTCCAGTACCCCTACATGGACCTGGCCCTCCATCCCTCCCCCTGTTCCACCTCCGCTCCACCACCCTCCAGGTTGTATTAGGTGGTTAGAGCGTCTGGAAGCCGCTCCTTGGGGAGGGGCTCTGTCACGTATCTGGTCTATCCTGTCATCATGAACTCTTGCACCACACTTCATGGACTTCATTCCCCACAAGCCACTGCACTAATCACTGCATTCACCTGCTCTCACTTTACTGATTACCGCTCACAGCTGCACCTCATCACACTGACTGCATTTAAGCCACTCACACACACAGCCACCTGGCGAAGTCTTATTGTTCCGTATGGTCTGTATTTCCGAGCGTTTCTTCCCGAGTTTGTTTTCCCTGTGTTTTGATTCCTGGACTCCCTCCCGTGTTTGATTCTTGCTGCCAGCCCCGACCTTCTGCCTGTGTTTGACTACTCTCTGGATTATCCTCGTTGTTATTGTTTGCTGGTGTTTGACCCTGTCTGCTTGACCACTTTTCAAATAAATGCTGCAAATGGATCCGCACGTCTCTGACCCCTCTTTGTGACAATTATAAATAATATTTATGTTAAAAGATCAAATAATAAATGGCAATTATATTAAGTTATTAAAAGAATAAATAAAAACAATTCTTTAAAATGTTCAAGTAATTATGATAAATAAATAAATAAATATCAAGCACTACTTAATCATTATTATTAATATTATTTTTTAATTATTATCTCTGCATATTCGTATTTTTTTTGCACACAACAATACTGTTTATTGTATTCTGTCTGGAATTTTTAATAATGAACTGTCAATAATGCTCAGCTCCAAAAAAGGGTAATATTATTTTTAGGGCCGGGACTCGATAAAAAAATTTAATCTAATTAATTAGAGGCTTTGTAATTAATTAATCGAAATTAATCGCATTTTAATCGCATATAAATATTTGAACTGATAACAGTGAGAAGTAATTTTTTTTATATGGATTTTTATTATACCATTGAATAATGACTGAATACATAAGCTTAAGCAACAAAATATTGTTTATTTTGTTCAACCAAGTCCAACAGACCAGTGCAATATTGCCATTAAGTGTAGCAATAGGCTCGATGTGCTGTGGTGATATGTGAATTCCTTGTTGCATAGCTTGCACACAACCATGCCCTGTCAATCATCACAGTTAACATTATCTACATTTCGTTTAATTTAATTTCCTACTGTATTAGAGAGAAATTAAGAGGCACGTTCTTTAACGAGTCTTTCATGCCGAGAACTCTGCTCTTGTGTTTGCTTAATTATGCATTTAAACGTTAATGACCAAACCTATCATTATAAATGTTGCTGCACATGGAATATAACGCGGATAACATTTAAAAAATATTTTTTATCAGGTTACACACTGATTATTTATCACTCAAACCCCTTTCTCTACCTGTCCGTTGGTCGCGCATATCCTCCATGTTTGTAGTTTAACACTTTTTATGCGTGTTTGTAGTTCTAACCGAATCCTTGTTCACGCGCAGTGTGTTGTGGGCAATATTAGCCGTTAGACAGTGTGCATTGATCGTTAAGGGAATCTTTGGAATATGTTTTTAAACATACTACGATTTGGGACATACAATACTATTTAGGACGGACGCAGCTTGTCTGAACTCTAGTTGTTGTTCCAGTGTAATCGGTCCGGCGAATCTCATCCAGTGAGAAACGTTCCGCGGTGCAAAACTAAGTGCGATTAAAATGCGTTAAAAAATTTTAACGCGTTATTTTTGTGTAATTAATTAATCGAAATTAACGTGTTAAAGTCCCAGCCCTAATTATTTTATTATTTTATTTTATTACAGTTAAGTGTAAGTACACTTAAAACATTTTAAGTCATGTTTAGATAATGAAGTTCTTTTTATTATGAAAAATTTCAGACATTTTCCTACCCTTCTTTAATCAAATAATTTTTAGTAAAAACAGGTTTTCTTAAGAATATTTATTTATTTATTTATTTATTTGTTTATTTTTTATTTTTTTATTTTATTTGTATTTATTTATTTTTTATTTAACTGAACAATTTAAGTCATGTTTAAGTTATGATATAAGTTATTTTTATTATTAAAAAAAAATTCAGACATTTTCCCACCCTTCTTTAATCAATTAATTTCCAGTAAAAACAGGTTTTTCTTAAGAATATTGGTTTAACTATTTTATTATACTTTTAAGTCAACAGTTTAATTCATGTCTAAGTAATGTTATATGTCCTTTTTTATTTTGAAAAATTTCAGACATTTTCCCACCCTTCTTTAATCAAAACATTTAAAAAAAAAAAAAAACAGGTTTTACTAAGACTATAGGTTTAACTATCCAAGGCCTGCTCTATAACAACATCAACCTCCAGGAAGTGACTTTATTTGTTCAGTTTTCCCTTTAAAATATAATTTTCAATAGTATGTCCATTGAATTTGATGCATTCTGGGATGTTTTGTGAGATTACTTGGCTTGTCTCACTCTAAACATCCCACTCTGTTTGATTGCAGAAACTGTTTGACAATATCAAATTTCAGAAAATGTTTATATCAAAAACATCCAAGCTAAGTATCAATCCTTCAGCGGTAACTAACATTAGCCTTGTATTTCAAACCCTAATGGGTTCCATCCTGTTCTTTTTATTGCCTTCTTGTAAATAATGCAAGCAGTAATTAAGAAAATATAAGTGCCTGAGTTTGACAGAAGCATATTTCTAAAAGTTTGACATTTTTACGAAGTTCAAAAGATACTGCATAACAGAAATGATCTCTCCCCTCTATATAAATGCTGAGTGGAAAAAAAAACAGCAAAAACATCTTTGAAAAAGCCTTGCATTTCTTATGCTCGGAGCTGGCCATCTGTTTATCAGAGCGCGTACTTTACATTCCTCAAGTGAGTTTTACATATGGAATAATGTTTTTCCATTAAAATGCCTGCACTGTGTATTGAAATGCAGAGAGGAGGCCCAAACAGAAAGTGTTTGTGTGTGTGGTTATCTGGAGGGTGTGAAGGGGAAGAAAGAAAAAGCAAAATAGTGATTGATTTTATTCATGCCTTGAAATTCTGGTCGGCGTGGCAGTGAGGTGGGCGTGCGGAATGTTAATGACAGGAATGCTTTTTAGCAGCCGTGGGTCGTGACCCCTGAAGTCCCAGCCAAGGCACAAATCAATTCCAATTTGTCACGGGAACATCCGAGGGTCGCATTTGGTGGCACAAAATTGGGGGCAATTTGTTTGGAGGGAGGCCTGTGTCAGGTCAGAACGCTACATGTGTAAGTCTCGTCAGCTTTACAGCGCTCTAATGACCCAGAGTAAGATTTTCTCTGCCTGGGCTCTAAGAGCTTTATGAAGGTTGGTTGAAAACCCAGCTGAAAAATGACTCCGCTGAGCCAGAGGTCAGCCTAACCCGACTCTTTTTCACTGCGCTCGGATATTACAGTCCGCCAGGGTGATTTGACTGTCATATTTGCATGCTGGGAAGATTACTGGAAACCTTTTTCATACGGAGGATTTTTCTTTGCTTTGTCATCATGTTTCTGATTTTTTTGGGGGTGCTTTTTTAATGTATTATTTTAACTTTTCCATTTTATTTTATATATTTTTAAAATTATGTTTATTGTGTTATAGTTTTATCTTCAGTATTTTATTATTTTGAATAAAATATTGAGTTTTTAGGCAAAAGTTTTAATGTTATATTGAGACAATATAATGCCTATTAATTTTTTTTCCTTGTATTTTTTATATGTATTTATTTATTTTGTTTGTTTTTAGTTTTGATTTATTTTTTATTTTATTGTTTACATGAGTTTGTTGTAGTGCCTATAAAACTCCCATAAATGTTTTTCCAAAAAAAAAAAAAAAAAAGGCTTAGACTTTCCCATCACATATATGTTTATTTGTTGGTGATTTATTTTTATTTTATATATATTTTTAATTACTTTCCCTTTTTTTATGGTTTTATTATTTATTAATTTTTTAAATTGATTATATATATTGTTTATTGATTTATTTATTTATTTTTTATTTTTATATATTATTTTTAGTATGTTTTATTTTATTTTAAATATTGTTTCTTTTTAATACATTTTATTATTTAGATTTGATGAGTTTAATGTAGCAGTGCCTATAAAACTCCCAGAACATGTTTCTCAAATAAATATTTTTTTAAATTAATATTGCCATCACGTTTGTTTTCTGGTGGTGATTTTTTTTTTCCAATTAATTAATTTTTTTGTTTGTTTTGATTTGATTTGATTTTTTATATTTATTGTTTATATATTTTATTTTTTTATTATTTTATTTTTATTTATATATTATTTTATTTATTTTTAGTGTTTTTTTATTTAATTTTATTATTTCTTTTTAATAATTTTTATTTTATTGTTTAGATATGATTAGTTTTGATGTTGTTATTTTATTTTAAAATAAATTTCTTTCCTTATAGTTTTGTTTATTTTGTTTTTATTTGATTATTTTTTTATATTTATTGTTTATATATTTTATTTATTTATTTTTATTTATATATTATTTTAGGGTGTTTTAGTTTATTTTATTAAATTGGCTTTGCCATTGTCACACCCTCTGCACGATCCCTCAGCCCCAATCACCACGATCCTCCACCAACCAGCCAATCACCACCACAGCACACCCGTGAACCATCACCAGAATACTAATCACCGTCACCTGCACCAGCAATCACCACACCCCTTATATACCTACCTCTGCCACTCACTCACCGGCTGGTATCGAAGTTGCATGGATGCTTCTCTATGGATCTTCTCCCCCTCCTGTTATCTCTCCTGTGCTCCTCGTGGATTCTTCCGATGTTCTCCTGTGCTCCTCGTGGATTGCTCTGATGTTCTCCTGTGAGACACGTGAATCGTGTTAGAGGGAAGTGACTATTGCTAACGCTATGATCCTTATGAACTTGAACTCACCTGTTGTGTTTGTTTGAAGATTTGACCACAGAGACCTTTACTCACCTGATTGCACGTGTGTTGAACTGTACACGTTTGTTAATAAATACCTTGAAAGATACTCACCTTCTCCCTTTGTGTGTGGTCGTGACAGGATACCAGCCCGTAAAATATTAACTCACCGCGTCACTCATGGAGGCGAGCGCCGCTATCACCGAAGACACCCCCGATCCATTTGCGGATATGGTAAACGTCCTTCGTCAATCTCTACCTGCTGCTCCAACGACGATTTCCAACACGCCCCTCTCTCGCCCCATGAGTTATTCCGGAGACCCGGGTGGTTGCAATGGTTTCCTCCTGCAAAGTTCCCTCTATATTGAAGCCAACGCACACCAGTTTCCTAACGAAATTTCTAAAATATCTTTTATGATTTCCCTCCTCACTGGACAGGCACTCCAATGGGCAGACGCACTCTGGAATTCACGGAGCGACGCTTTAATCTCCTATAATGCTTTCGTTGCCCACTTCAAGGACGTGTTTGGAGCTGCGCTCACTCCCCTTTCCGTGCACGACGAACTGATCACTCTGAATCAAGGTGCGTCCAATATCCATGAATACACCCTGCGCTTCCGCTCCCTAGCGGCCACCAGTGGTTGGAACCAAGTAGCTCTCCTAGCAGCCTACCGTAAGGGGCTTAAACCCCAGATCCGCAAGCATATGGTTATTTACGATGACAACGTGCCGCTGGAAACCTTTATTAAGAAGGCGGTAGGCATTTCTCAACATCTCTCAGCGTGTCCTTCTACAAAGTCTGTACCCAGCTTCCCTCCACTCCGAACACCGTCACCCCAACGAGATGCGGAAGAGCCTATGATTACTGACTCCTATCGCCTGGATCCTGCGGAGAGGAAACGACGAATTAATAATCGTCTGTGCCTATATTGTGGAGAAGCCTCTCACTTCGTCAGTGCCTGTCCAGTCCGCCCGCCTCGTCCAATGGTGAGTACCGTATCTATTACTCCGGCCATGTCTCTCTTACCCCATATTACCGCTGAACTAATAGTAAACTCTCGTACTCTCCCCATCTATGTGCTCGTGGATTCCGGAGCGGCTGGCAATTTTGTTTCATCACACTTCATTGCTAAACATCGAATTCCCACCGTTCAAAATGAGGTCACATACCAAATTACCACAATCCAAAACTCACCATTGGGCGATGGTAAGATATCTCGCCGGACCAGAAAAGTGACCCTCGTCTCCCAACACAACCACCGTGAACATCTGACCCTCCTGGTACTCCCGCGAGCCAACGTGGATGTCATCCTGGGCAGACCATGGCTCATTAAGCACCAACCCCGCATAGATTGGAGCACAGGAGAAGTCCTGGAGTGGGGCAAGACGTGTGAGAGCCACGGCTACCGTCCTTCCTCGTCAGATGCAGAGTCTCCATACCGTCCTATCCCTCTGCACGCCACCACCATAGAGAGCCCTGCCACTCAATCCGCCACCGCCATTCCCCCCGTCTATCAGTCTTTCACCGATGTCTTCAGCAAGGAACGGGCCACACAACTACCACCGCACCGGCCCTGGGACTGTAGTATCGACCTGCTGCCAGGCGCCAAACTACCCCACGGGAAGATCTACCCCCTCTCACGTCCTGAGCAGGAAGCCATGGAGAATTACATCCAGGAGGCTCTCCAACAGGGGTTCATCAGACCTTCCACGTCCCCAGCAGCATCCAGTTTCTTCTTCGTCCCCAAGAAGGATGGTGGGCTCAGACCTTGCATAGACTACCGGGTGCTCAACGACGCCACGGTGAAATTCGCCTATCCACTTCCTCTAGTGCCAGCTGCCTTGGAGGAACTACGGGAAGCCCGCGTCTTCACCAAACTCGACCTCCGCAGTGCATATAACCTGATCCGTATCCGAGAAGGAGATGAGTGGAAGACCGCCTTCATCACCCCCACCGGTCACTATGAATATCAGGTGATGCCCTATGGCCTGGCTAACAGTCCTTCCATATTTCAGAATTTCATGAACGAAATCTTCCGCGACTACCTCCATCGATTCGTAATCATCTACATTGACGATATCCTCATTTACTCACGTAACCTCAGAGAACATCAAGACCACGTCCGTCAGGTTCTCCAACGCCTCCGTGAGTACCAACTCTATCTAAAATTAGAAAAATGTGAATTCCATCAGCCCTCCATCTCCTTTCTCGGATACGTGATCACTGCGGAGGGAGTTCGCATGGAAGCCGGCAAGGTGGACGCAGTGGCCAAGTGGGCGGAGCCCAAGACGGTGAAGGAGCTTCAGCGTTTCTTAGGCTTCGCTAACTTCTACCGACGCTTTATAAAGAACTATAGCCTCCTATCGGCTCCACTCACTTCCCTCTTAAAGGGAGGACGCCGGGTACTACAGTGGACTCCAGAGGCTCAGCAAGCCTTCGACCGTCTAAAGCAAATGTTCATCACCGCTCCCATCCTCAAGCACCCCGACCCTTCAAGGCCCTTCGTGGTGGAGGTAGATGCGGCGGACGTGGGCGTAGGAGCTGTGCTGTCCCAGTGGTCTGATGAACCCCGATCCCTCCATCCGTGTGCGTACTATTCCAAAAAACTCACCCCAGCTGAGCAGAATTATGGAATTGGAGACCGCGAACTGCTGGCCATAAAGCTCGCCCTCGAAGAGTGGCGGCACTGGTTGGAAGGAGCCCAGTTCCCCTTCACCGTAATAACCGACCACAAGAACCTCCAGTACATTCAGCACGCCAAGAGACTAAATGCCCGCCAAGCTCGCTGGTCATTATTCTTTGCCCGATTCAATTTCAACATTACTTACCAACCCGGCCATAAAAACACCAAAGCAGACGCCCTATCACGTATGCACTCACCTGAACCTACTTCTGACGATCCTGATCCAATTCTACCCCCATCTGTCTTTCTCGCACCCATACTATGGCAGCTGGATGAAGATATACGGGCCGCCACCTTCGAGGAACCTGCACCACCGGAGCTTCCCCCGGGTCGTGTCTATGTCCCAAGCCGTCTCAGACCCCTTCTGTTGGATAGTACGCACACGTCCCCCGGCTCAGGACATCCTGGCAGCAGGCGAACCCTCTCGCTCCTCCAGCAGAAATATTGGTGGCCCAACATGAGCAGGGAAGTGGAACGGTACGTCCAAGGATGTTCGGTCTGCGCCGTCAACACAACCCCACGCCGCTTACCCGAAGGTAAATTACAACCGTTACCTATTCCCCGCCGACCCTGGACACACTTGGGCATTGACTTCGCCACAGACCTGCCCCCCTCTCAGGGTTACACCACAATTTTAGTGGTAGTCGATCGATTCTCGAAAGCTTGCAAATTAATACCTCTCAAAGGTCTCCCCACAGCACTAGAAACCGCAGAGGCACTGTTCCACAATGTATTCCGGAACTTCGGACTCCCAGAAGACATCGTGTCCGATCGGGGACCCCAATTCATTTCCAGGGTCTGGCGGGCCTTCTTCCAACTTCTGGGTACCACAGTCAGCCTGTCATCCGGATATCACCCTCAAACGAACGGGCAGACCGAACGGAAAATTCAGGAAATCTCCCGCTACCTTCGGACGTACTGTTCCCAACATCAAAACACCTGGAGCCAGTATCTACCGTGGGCTGAGTATGCGCAAAATTCCCTCCGTCAAACCTCTACTGGTCTAACCCCATTCCAATGTATTCTAGGTTATCAACCAGCTCTGTTTCCATGGACTGGAGAGTCCTCCGAGGTGCCCGCGGTAGATCACTGGTTCCGAGAGAGCGAGAGGGTGTGGGACTCAGCGCACGTCCATCTCCAGCGGGCAGTACGGAGGCATACGGAACATGCCAACCGCCGTAGGTTACCCAACCCAGTTTACCTCCCCGGGGACCAGGTATGGTTGTCCACTCGAGACATACGCCTCCGGCTGCCCAGTAGGAAGCTGAGTCCCCGCTACATAGGGCCCTTCACCGTGCACTCACAGATCAACCCTGTCACCTACCGTCTAAACCTACCTCCACATTACAGAATCGCCCCCTCGTTTCACGTTTCCCTACTCAAACGCCACACTGAACCCCTGTTCCCTTCCTCCACAGAATCGGAGTCACCTCCTCCTCCCGACCCGCCAGAGATCCTTGGAGATAACATCTACCAAGTCCAAGAAATCCTAGACTCCCGGCGGCGGAACGGCCAGCTCCAGTACCTAGTGGACTGGGAGGGGTTCGGACCCGAGGAGAGATCGTGGATACCCCGTGACGACATCCTGGACCCGACTCTCCTCGAGGAATTCCACCGCCAACATCCCGAACGCCCAGCTCCCAGAGGTCGTGGTCGTCCCCGTCGCCGTTCTTGGGTGCCTGGAGTCACCCGTGGAGGAGGGGGTGATGTCACACCCTCTGCACGATCCCTCAGCCCCAATCACCACGATCCTCCACCAACCAGCCAATCACCACCACAGCACACCCGTGAACCATCACCAGAATACTAATCACCGTCACCTGCACCAGCAATCACCACACCCCTTATATACCTACCTCTGCCACTCACTCACCGGCTGGTATCGAAGTTGCATGGATGCTTCTCTATGGATCTTCTCCCCCTCCTGTTATCTCTCCTGTGCTCCTCGTGGATTCTTCCGATGTTCTCCTGTGCTCCTCGTGGATTGCTCTGATGTTCTCCTGTGAGACACGTGAATCGTGTTAGAGGGAAGTGACTATTGCTAACGCTATGATCCTTATGAACTTGAACTCACCTGTTGTGTTTGTTTGAAGATTTGACCACAGAGACCTTTACTCACCTGATTGCACGTGTGTTGAACTGTACACGTTTGTTAATAAATACCTTGAAAGATACTCACCTTCTCCCTTTGTGTGTGGTCGTGACAGCCATCACATTTCTGTTTTTCTAGTGGTGATTTATTTTTATTGAATTTTTTTATTGAATTAATTTCTTTCCTCATTGTTTTATAGTTTATTTCGTTTTTATTTTATTTTTTATATTTATTGTTTATATATTTTATTTAGTGTTATATTATTTTATTCATTTTTAGTGTATTTTATTTTATTTTAATAAAAACGGCTTTGCCATTACTTTGGTCATTTATTTTTATTTAATCTTTAATTTTATTATTTAGTTATTTATAGTTTTATTATTTAATTTGTGTTTTTTATATTTATTATTTATATATTTTATTTTATTTTAATTTTCTTTTTTTTTTGTTTCATATATATATAGTTGTGTTTTACTTTTTTGTTTTAGAGCTTTTCAAAGCGAAAGTTTGATGTAATTCTCTCTAAACACGTTTAGTCAGTTTGTTCAGAGCCTGAGAGCATACTTTTATCTAACTATGTCTGATAAAAATATTTGTAGCCCATAAGGTAGCATCATTCACATGTGAAGGTGATGTTCATTTTAAATCAAAGATGAAATTGCTACCATGAAGCTTTATTGCTAAAAG
Source organism: Garra rufa (assembly GCF_049309525.1). Lineage (NCBI taxonomy): Eukaryota > Metazoa > Chordata > Actinopteri > Cypriniformes > Cyprinidae > Garra > Garra rufa. The sequence continues at coordinate 28,372,991 of NC_133379.1, forward strand.
GCAGCCAGAGTGTTAGTCGCACCCCACAGGCCTGTTTGGTGGAATGATGGCCGCCTCTCAAAGCTTCTATAGGCTGAAGTGGTTCCATCAGCAGCCCTCTTATGGGACCTAATGGCAAGGTCAGGTCATTCATATGCAACGAGGCCTCTAACACGCACACAAATATGCAAATGTGCTCTCACATACGCTCAGATATTGCCCGATTATGGAGGGACCTCACTGTGTGCCAGTTTTTTAATTGTGTCCTAATTATGCCTTAACCCTAATTAACCTGATGGGATGGCAGGAGAGTTTAATTAATCTTCCAGTGTTGTGATCCCAGCATGGACTGGAAAAGTAACTTTTTTTCAGACACACAACTTTTCCCTAATCTGTCAGTTCGCCCTCTCCGCCTTTTCTCTTCCAGCAAACGTAATCACAACTAGGCAGATTAGCTAATTACCAAGCACTCCACCAGGACCACAACCAGACACCAGACAAACTTCACTGCAGAGTAATTTGAAACAAGGTGTGATTAAAAGGTTATCGTGTTAATGTATTTTCAGATAACAACTAATGTTATCCGAGATGTTGTTCAGTTCTAAAGTGCAATGAATTCATAGAGGAAAAGAGAGAGACTGTTGACTAGGAATGTAAAATGTCTTCTGGGTTTCCACTTGTTAAACTGTTGAGCTAAAACACCTCTTCTTTTCCAAAAAGTCTTTGGCACTAAGCTTTTATGTCTGTAATTTTTATCATTAATAAAGTCCTTCAGTCTGCTCTCTGCTTCAGATGTAGTTTCGAAAGCCAGAAGTTTTTTGATTTTTGGCATTGGTATTCTGCAACTAAGTGCAAGCACTCATTTAAATTATGGAACAGCAGCCTGTTCTGCAGATAACACTGAACAAAAAGGTACCACACTTTTCTTCTACTCTTTACAGAGTTTCCATCAATCCAGATCCAGCAGTGAATATTTCAGACGAAACTGTGCAGCAGTGTATAAAGTTATGCTCAAAGGATTTGGGATATTAGGAAATCAGAAAGTACAAATTCTGGACACACATGGGTGGCAATCAAAAACCAAGAATGTGATTTTGAAATTTTTAAATAAAATGTTATTTTTGAGATGCTGTTATTTTTTGTTAATGCTGTTAAAGAAAAAAACATGAGGTAAAATTACATTTGCATGCGCAACTCTGCCAAGTTTTTACACATCTTAGAGCTCTTTTGTTGAACAGTTTTTCATTAGATTTGTTACCCATTGCAAGAGCAATGTTGTACCAGGTGCACTACAGAGCAAGTCTATGTGTTAGTTTATTTTTGCTTTATCTGCGTTTTTTGAGATTCTTAATTATTTTAGTATTTGATTTATTTTACATTATTTTAAACTATTTTAAGTCAGTCTGTTTTGTATGGAAGCCCATTTCCGCCACTAAATAAAACATAAAAAAGCTAATTGCGACTTTTTATCTTGCGATTCTGACATTAGAATTGTGAGATATAAACTCGCAGTTGTGAGTTATAGTCAGAGTTGTGATATAAACTCGCAATTCTGAGAAATTAAGTCAGAATTGTGATATAAACTTGCAATTGCAAGTTATAAAGTCATACCTGTGAGATATAAACTCACAATTGTGACTTTTTTCTCAGAATTCATATCTCACAATTCTGACTTAATAACTCACAATTGCATATTATGAAATCAGAATTGCGAGAAACATTACTCAAAATTGGACTTTATAGTTTATATCTCACAATTCTAAGAAAAAAAAAGGCAGGATTGCGAGTTTTTATCCCATGATTTTGACTTCATAACTCGCAACTGCAAGTTTATATCACGTAATTCTGACTTTATAACTGGCAATTGCAAGTTTATATCTCACAATTCTGAGAGAAAAAAAGTCAGAATTGGGAGATACAAACTTGCATTTGCGAGAACAAAGTCAGAATTGCAAAATTTTATGACCACTTTGAGAAAAAATGTCAAAATTGCAAGTTTATATCTCACAATTTTAAGAAAAAAAGTCAGAATTGCGAGTTTTTATCCTAAAATTCTGACTTCATAACTCGCAATTGAAAGTTTATATCACGTAATTCTGACTTTATAACTGGCAATTGCGATTTTGTATCTCACAATTCTGAGGAAAAGGTCAGAATTGATTTTATCCTATAATTTTGACTTTATAACTTGCAATTGCAAGTTTATATGACTTAATTCTGACTTAACTGACAATTACGAGTTTATATCTCACAATTCTGAGAAAAAAGTCAGGATTGGGAGATACAAACTTGCATTTGCGAGAAAAAAGTCAGAATTGCAAGATTATATTACCACGGTGAGAAAAAATGAGTTGAATTTTAGGGAAAAAAAGTCAGAATTGCAGAATTTGACTCCATAACTAGCAACTGAAAGTTTATATCAAGTAATTCTGATTTTATAACTGGCAATTGCAAATTTATATCTCACAAATCTGAGAAAAAAAGTCAGAATTGCAAGTTTTTACTTCATAATTTTGACTTCATAACTCGCAATTGCAAGTTTATATCACGTAATTCTGACTTCATAACTAGCAATTGCGAGTTTCTGAGAATTGCGAGTTTGTATCGTGAAATTCGGAGAAAAAAAGTCAGAATTGTGAGATAAAAAATCTCAATAACCTTTTTTCATTTTTTATTCAGTGACGGAAATGGGCTTCCATAGTTTTGGGTTGCTCTATACAAATAATAATATGCAGTACAAAAAATAAAATAAAGATTTAAATAGCTCAATATCTTTGAATAGCTATTATTTTTTTTACTAAATTAATTACAATTTTAAGTTGGATTGTGTACATACTGCATTTTATTAGTGTCAAAGTTGCTGATAACAGTAAACTGATCTGTAAAAGTTTCTTTGAGAATGATTTAAGCTAAGACTGAGGCTTTAGTTTAAGCTCCTAAAAGATTTAATAAGTCATAATGAATTCTTGCAGATGTAATGATTAAACATTTCTTTAAAGTCAACCATATTCCTGTAATCCATCAAAGCATGGCTACAGACACATCCTAGACAGTCTAGACAGAGCTCTGAATATTCACTGACCCTCAAACCGCCCTGAACTTCTCTGCATGTGAACTTTTGTGTCTTGTACAATGTGACTGATTTTAAATTCCACAGTGATTTGCTTTTCACTTTTGTCTAACGCCGCCGTCACTCTTTGTTCCGTGCTCATACATGCCCATCTCAGCGCGAGACTTCAGCGCTAGCTGGTGTAGCCCGCAAGGGTCACACTTTTCAATCTCACCCCTCGCAACTCTGGGTTATATTTCGTTGACTCCAAACACCTTTCCACCTTTCAACCTCTCCCTGTCGTGCTGGGGAGAAATAGTTTTTGTATTAGTTCCTAGTAGTATAGTATTGGGTGCATAAGGTTGCCCTCGAGCGGTGTGGAAAAGAAAGAAGGAAAGAACCGAGAAGCGAAAAAAGAAATAAAACACTTCTGCAATGACGAATGAGAGGTTTGTGCTAAAGCGTTCCCAGTCGGATCGAACCAGGAGAGATTGACACTCTTGGTCGCTCTGTAAAAAAAAAAAAAAACATCAGGAGAGAGTGAATAAGAAGAAATGAGAAAGCGAGAGAGGAGAAAAGGGGGTGTAGAGGTTTCTTTCCCATGTGAAGGGGTTTGTTTGTTTGTGAAAGTCCAAAGCTTGATTGAGGCTCGTGAGATATAATGCTGCTGTCAGTAAATGCAAATTCAATGTGTTGTAATATGTTGTACTCTTGGTGTTTGTAGAAACCTATAGAATTAAGCTTGTAAACTGGCTCTTAAAATGGTAATTACATAAGCAACGACTGAAAAGAGTTACGTACTCTAAAATCAGATAACAGCAACTCTGTCTAAGGGAACTAATTTATGAAAACTTTTCAAATTAGCATGTTTTCCAGCCCAGGCTCATGAAAAATATGTGCCCGTGGCGGCATTTTTGCAAAAATGATATTGCATCACCAGTGAGTGGCTCTAAAAAGCATGTACAATTTTCTCCAGAACAGATAAACGTAACTGTGCCAACATTTTATTATGTTGGTTCATGCAGATTGTGGCAGTTAAGGAAATCGAATGCCCAGTGAGTTTATCGAGTTTGAAAAGAACATACCCCCTACACTAAATCTTACTCTAAACCTAAACAATACTGTTAAAGAAGAAAAAAACTTGAGGTAAAAATGCATTTGCTGACACAACTATGCCATATTTTAACACATCTTTGAGTTCTTTTGTTGAACCATGTTTCACCAGACTTCTGCATTGTGAGGTAATGTACGGGTGTGCTACGGAGCAAGTTTACTATGTTGAAAAAGCCATACATATAGAGATAAAATGTATGTATGTATGTTTTTTTTTTTTTTTTTGCATTATGTATGAATGTGAGGCTTATGATGTTCAGCAGTTCAGCAGAGTGACCTTGTTGAATTTATTTATTTATTTATTAAATTAGTTGTATTTATTTTTTTGAGATTCTTAATTATTTTAAGTATTTAATTTATTTTTAGGTCAGTCTGTTTTGTTTGGTAGCCTGTTTCCACCACTGAAAAAATAAAATAAAAAAAGGTAATTTTATTTTAAAGGTCGACTTTTTATCTCACAATTCTGACTTTTTTTTCTTGCAATTGCGAGTTTACATATTGCAATTCTGAGAAATAAAGGCAGAATTGCAAAATATAAACTTACAATTTGTACTTGTACTTTTTTCTAAAAATTGTGAAATATAAACTACCAATTGTTAGTTTTTCTCATAATTGTGAGATATAAACTCGCATTTGCGAGTTATAAAGTCTAATTTCTGAGATATAAACACAATTCTGACTTTTTTTCAGAAATGCAAGTTATCTCGCAATTGTGACTTTTTTCTCAGAATTGCAAGATTATATAGGCAGTTCTGACTTTATAACACAATTTTGAGTCAGAATTGTCAGATATAAATGTACAATTCTGAGAACATATTTTTTCCCCTATAACTTGCAATTGTGAGTTTATATCTCACAATTGTAAGAAAAAAAACAGCAGAATTGCAAGAAAAAAGTCTAAACTGCGAGTTTTTATCTCACAATTCTGACTTTCTCAGAATTGCATAATATATACTTGCAAATGTGAGTTATAAAGTCAGAATTGCGAGACCTAAACTTGCAATTCTGAAAAATAAAGTCAGAATTGCAAAATATAAACTCATAATTCATAATTTTTTCTCAGAAAAATATAAACTACAACTTACTTTTTTCTCCAAATTGTGAGCTATAAACTCGCAACTGCGAAAATTATAAAGTCAGAATTGTAAGACAAAAATACAGTTCTGACTTTTTCTCAGAATTGTGAGTTTTTATCTCGCAACTGTGACAAGTTTATATCTTGCCGTTCTGAATTTATAACACAATTGTGAGTCAGAATTGTGAGATATAAATTTGCAATTCTGAGAACATATAAGTCTTTTTTCCCCTATAACTTGCAATTGCGAGTTTATATCTCACAATTCTGAGGAAAAAAAACGCAGAATTGCAAGAAAAAAGTCTGAACTGCGAGTTTTTATTTCACAATTCTGACTTTTTTTCTCACAAATGTGAGTTTACATATCACAATTCTGACTTTTTCAGAATTGCATAATATATACTCGCAAATGTGAGTTATAAAGTCAGAATTGCGAGACCTAAACTTGCAATTCTGAAAAATAAAGTCAGAATTGCAAAATATAAACTCACAATTCATAATTTTTTTCTCAGAAAAATATAAACTACCACTTACTTTTTTCTCCAAATTGTGAGATATAAACTCGCAATTGCGAATTATAAAGTCAGAATTGTAAGATAAAAATACAGTTCTGACTTTTTCTCAGAATTGTGAGTTTTTATCTCGCAACGGTGACAAGTTTATATCTTGCAGTTCTGAATTTATAACACAATTGTGAGTCAGAATTGTGAGATATAAATTTGCAATTCTGAGAACATATGTCTTTTTTCCCCCTATAACTTGCAATTGCGAGTTTATATCTCACAATTCTGAGGGAAAAAAACGCAGAATTGCAAGAAAAAAGTCTGAACTGCGAGTTTTTATCTCACAATTCTGACTTTTTTTCTCACAAATGTGAGTTTACATATCGCAATTCTGACTTTTTCAGAATTGCATAATATATACTCGCAAATGTGAGTTATAAAGTCAGAATTGTGAGACCTAAACTGTGAATTGTAAATTGTGTTATAAAGTCAGAATAGAAAAATATGAACTCATAATTCATACTTTTTTCTTCAAATTGTGAGATATAAACACACAATTCTGACTTTTTCTCAAAATTGCGAGTGTATATCTCGGCAGTTCTGACTTTATAACACAATTGTGAGTCAGAATTGTAAATATAAATTTGCTATTCTGAGAACATATCAGTCTTTTTCCCCTATAACTTGCAATTTATAGTGGAAAAACAAAAATGCAAAATTGCAAGAAAAAAGTCTGAACTGCTATATTGTTTATCTAAAAAATATTTATTATGTTGGTTCATGCACCTATTGTGGCAGTTAAGGAAAGCAAAAGCCCACTGAGTTTATTATGTTTGAAAATAACATACCTCCCACATTAAATCTTAGCCTAAACCTAACCGATACTGTTAAAGAAAAAGAATGTGAGGTAAAAATGCATTTGCTGATGCAACCATGCCAATTTTTTTAAACATCTTAGAACTCATTTGTTCCGCATTGCAATGCTGTAGCAATGCGCTACAGAGAAAGTTTACTATATTGGAAAAGCCATATGTGGAGGTGAATATGTGATGCTTACATAAAAATGTATTAGTTTGCAAATCATGCACTATGAAAATGTTTTGAGGTGATAACATACAAGGAGCCATATGCAAGTGAGTCTTCATGAATTGATAATCTGACCTGTAATCATAATTAGCTTGAAAAGGAATAAAAGTTGGTGGTGTTTTACTGCCTCCAGTGTCAATTTCAGCTAAAAGCTGCAGTGAATTGTATGTATTGTATGGTTCTGGAGTGCCAAAATGTTGTTAGAAGCATGTTTTGTTAATAAGCCTGAATTGTTTTAATTTTTTCTTCAAAACTTCAAACAGAAATTGTGCTCTGCTTTGACTCCAACTCTTCAGCAAGCAATTTTTGTGCTGTTATTTTACCGTGTGTCTCAGAGCCGCTTCAGATAAGAGTTTATTCGCTCTTAATCACATTATTTTATGTTACTAATATTCTTACACCCACACATCACCGTTTCTGATGCTAGGCCATCTCATAAGTGTTTGTCATCAATTAGACCTTGGTTATGCTGTGTATGCGTGATTATAATTTAGCCTGTCAATCTGGTATGCTGATTAATTCATCAAATTCATTACATTAATTGCTTGTGATTGCTTATAGCAACATTTGCAGTGAAAAGCCCCAAAATTAAGATAATTTAAAGTCATTGCATTTACTGTATTATAGTTGCTGGAAAATGTTGTAATTACAGAATTTATGTATGGGTCAGGGGTATTATTAATTGCATTTAAACACTTATTTATTTTTTATTTATTTTATTAAATAATTAATCACACTAAATTGACTTACTAAAACCCATGCCTACCATGCTTATGATGCCAAATTCATTCAGCCGTCTCGGTTTATTCACTTATCCCTTATTTTTCTTGTTTTCCACTTCTTTTCTCGTGTTTGTCCCCTCCAGGACAGGAGAAGAGCAGCAGATGGGTGAGTGAGTGGGCATGAACATTCTAGAGCAATAATGAGATGCGGCCCATTTCTTTGAGAAATGACACCGCCGTCTGCACGATGCTCCTCAGTTGCTTTCTGATTTCCTGACAAAAGGGTTTATGGCTGCTGTGGAGTTTATACATTAAAAATCAATAATCTATCTATCTACAGTTGAGGTCAAAAGTTTACATACACCTTGCAGAATCTGCAAAATGTTGATTATTTGACCAAAATAAGAGGGATTGTACAAAATGCATGTTATTTATTCAGTACACACCTGAATTAGACATTTCACATGAAAGACGTTTACATATAGCCCACACGAGAAAATAATAGTTGAATTTTTAAGAATGACCCTGTTCAAAAGTTTACATAAGCTTGATTCTTAATACTGTGTTGTTATCTGAATGATCCACAGCTGTTTTTTGTTTAGTGATTGTTCATGAGTCCTTTGTTTGTCCTGAAAAGTTAAACTGCCTGCTGCCCACAAATTCTTTGGTTTTTCAGCAATTTGTTTATTTGAACCCTTTTCAGCAGTGACTGTATGATTTTGAGATCCATCTTTTCACACTGAGGACAACTGAGGGACTTATATTCAACTATTACAGAAGGCTTAAACGCTCACTGATGCTCCAGAAGGAAAAAACAAAGAATTTGTGGGACCTTAAGGATTTTTCTGAAAAGAGTGGGCAGTTTAACTGTTCAGGACAAACAAGGAACTCATGAGCAATTATTCCCCCCAAAAAACAGCTGTGGATCATTCAGGTAACAACAGAGTATTAAGAATCAAGTGTATGTAAACTTTTGAACAGGGTTGTTTTTCTATCTATCCTTTTGGGAAACTAAAGTTTATTGGTCCCGGCTAATTTATTTCGACTATATTTTTTATGTACTACATGAGCTTAAATTAAAAATAATTGGATGCAGGGCTTTTGACATCAACAAAAGATAGGAACCGTTTTCGTTTCTCTTTTAAAAAGTTGATAAGCCTGTTTATCTTACAGTAATTCTCCACAATTAAACGGTTGGTTGCATTTGTTTCATGTGCATTTAAATTTTTTTCTTGCTCTCTGCCACCGTATCAAACAGCTACCGAAACGTTGACTCATTTTTGAGTTAGGAACTTTAGCTGAAAACCACAGGTCTAGGTCTGTGAAGTTGCACAGAAGCAACTGCAAAATGGATTATTTGCCGAGCCATTTCTGCCTGCATCAATTAACAGCGAAGGCAGATGTAGATTTTTACTTATAGTCTGTTGGTGGTTTGAAAAAATATGTAATTAATAATGTGTTAAGTGTTGACATCACACCAGGTAATGTGATGAATGTGATATATGTAGATTATCCTCCTCTTCCTGCCTTATTGCATTGCAGATAAGTTGTTTGTGAAAGACTGTTATTTTCTTGACTTCAGAGAATAACCTGAATTTCAATTTGCACACTGCTTTTTGCTTGCCTGTAGCATCTGACTTTCTTCGAACTTCACCTTTTTTCTCATCTCCTTGCCATTCTTTATTTTTCTATTGCTGCTTTTGGATTTTTTTCTGTCTTTCTTGCTTTCTGCTGGTTATAATTGAGATTTTCTTATTTTCTGTGTTCATCCATGCGAAGCAGGGAAGGAAAAGGTTATCTCGGCACCTTTATCAAAACCGCCCGATGATTATTCTCTCTCCCGCTCTGCATATGTTTACATGCACACAATTATTCCTTCAGTGCTCAGCTGCTGCTGATCTGTGACGTCTCCGTGTGCGGGTGTCAGTCTCTATCTGTGTCCAAATGACTTGGCTCTGCTTGTCTGCATATGTATGTAGTTGTCTGGAAGATATGTGTTGACAAGGTGCAAATGGTGATTTCACTGTATTTGGTATTTTCAATGCCAACCTCAGTATTCACAGAGGAAAAAAAAAAAAACTGAATACACAAAGGAGTGAATATCAGTAATAATGTAATTCAAGTGCCACTTACAGTGTATAGTGTACAAAATAGAGCCTGACTACTTTTTTCAACAACAGGGCCAGTGAAAGGTGCTTAACCTTGGGAAAATGTTGATTGTCAGCTTTAGAAGAATTTATGTATTCATAAGTTGCTTAACCTTCAATAAATTTTTATGAGGTTTGCAGTTTTGCACATGCCTGTATATGTACAGTGAGGTCAATAAGTGCTCTTACAGTACTTAGAAATCATGGAGGGGTCTACAATTTTCAGCATAGGTGCATTTCCACTGTGAGAGACAGAATCTAAAAATTAAAATCTGGAAATCACATTGTATGATTTTTGTAACAATTTATTTGTGAATTACTGTGTCAAATAAGTATTTGATCACTTGAGTCAAAAAAAATTAATATTTGGTACAGAAGCCTTTGTTAACAAGTACAGAGGTCAAACAATTCCTGTAGTTCTTCACCAGGTTTGCACACACTGCAGGAGGGATTTTGGCCCACTCCTCCATACAGATCTTCTCTAGATCTGTCAGGTTTCGGGACTGTCGCTGAGCAACGCTGAGTTTCAGCTCCCTCCAAAGATTTTCTATTGGATTTAGGTCTGGAGACTGGCTAGGCCACTCCAGAACCTTGATATGCTTCTTGCGGAGCCACTCCCTTCGTTTTCCTGTCTGTGTGCTTTGGGTCATTGTCATGTTGGAAGACCCAGCCACGACCCATCTTTAATGCTCTGACTGAGGGAAGGAGGTTTTTGCCCAATATGTCACAATACATGGCCCCGTTCATCCTCCCCTTAATACAGTGCAGTCGTCCTGTTCCCTGTGCAGTAAAACACCCCCAGAGCATGATGCTTCCAGCCCCATGCTTCACTGTAGGTATGGTATTATTGGGATGATACTCATCATTCTTCTTCCTCCAAACACGGCGAATGGAGTTAAGACCAAAAAGTTCTACTTTGGTCTCATCTGACCACAGGACATTCTCCCATGACTCCTCTGGATGGTTGGTTTATTTATGTATATTTATTATCAGAGCCAATCAGAGCAGAGCTCATTAATATTCATGAAGCTTCCAAATAAGGCAAAAACAGAGCCTTTTATTCTAGGGGCAAATCCTAGGGTTGTAAATGGACCTGTAAAACCATTTCTGGAGATTTTTTGCCCTTTCCTATGCCATATACCTTCTATGTAGATATCAGAGAACAATTTTAAATATTCTCTCAATGCATTCTATGGCACCTTTAATAGAAAAGTTATTTCTAAATAGTACAACTATTTCAAAATTTTACTGTTTTTGCTGTACTTTGAATTAAATAAATGCAGGCTTGGTGAGCAAGAGAGACTTCTTTAAACAAACAAACAAACAAACAAAACCCACTAAAAACCTTACAGTTTTTAACTTTTGACTGGTAGTGTACATTTTTTTCAGAATTCTTTGGTGAACAGAAAGATACAAAGATCAGCATTTATCTGAAATAAAAAGCTTTTTGTAACATTATACACTATACCATTCAAAACATTGGAGTCAGTATAATTGTTTTTTTTTTATTATTTTATTTAGCAAGGATGTTGAAATTGAAGTGATGATAAAGATATTACAGAACATTTCTTTATCAAAGTAACCTGAAAAAAAGCTGTTTTCAACATAGTAATAATAATTAGAGTGGACTGGAGTAATAATGCTAAAAATTCAGCTTTGAATTTACAGGAATAAATTACATTTAAAATATATTCAATAGAAAATGGTTATTTTAAATAGGAAAAATATTTCATGATTTTACAGTTTTTGCTGTACTTTAGATCAAATAAATGCAGGTTTGGTGAGCAGAAGAGACTAAATAAAAAAGTAAATAAACATAAAAAAATCTAACTGTTCAAAAACTTTTGACTGGTAGTGTCAGGATTATGTCTGTATTTTGTCCTGTTCTGTCTTTCCTAGTGTTTTCCCCCCTCTGTTTTCAGTACTTTTGGTTTGTCCCATTTGCTCCCCTTTTGGTTTAGTGTTTTTAGTTCAGTCTTGCCCATATTTGTATTTCCCCCTCGTCATCTTGTTAGCTTGTTTGTGACCACGCCTTGTTTTTCAGTGTATTTAAGAGTCTGTGTTTGCACACCCCGTTTGTCGGTCAATGATTATGTTACTTCTGTTTGTTGATGTTACATGTTCCCGTTTAATGCTCCAGGTTTTTGTTTGTTATTATAATCAGTGTTTTATTTAATAAACTTTGTATTTTCATTTACTCCGGTTCTCCTCATCCATCTCCACTCCTCAACCCCGCCTGATTGTGACAGGTAGTGTATATGTTATAAGTATATATTTTATATAATATTACATTTTGATCTAAATATTTTTTTTTTCACGCATGTGTGTGTATGTGTAAATAAACATTTTTAAACTGAGTTTAGGCATATTTAAAATTGCAAACCCCATAACCCCCATATTTTCTTGTTTTGCTAGGGTCCAAATGATGCCACATGTTGGATATAACAATTTTAAAGAGTATTAGTTGTAATGTAATAGGAAAAAGTGGTTGCTTGCTAAAAACATGCACATGATCTTAGAATAATACAAAATATTAATAACAGCAAAATGACAATGCCAATAAAACCTTACTTTTACATTACAAAATTTAGTTCTGCTTCATCTCTATTTGTTTACCCATTTGTGGGTTCCATTTTAGATTAAATAAATGGAATACATTGTAATGTTGTTGTTTTTTTTAAACAAGTTCTCAGTCATCCAAGTCATTGCAAAATGCTCCAAGCAACAACAAATGGATAAACAACACAATCCCGAAGTTTGACTTGACATTTTACAAAGATCACACTGACCTTCACCTGTATAGACAACATTGTTTTTTATAATTGTTGAAGGTATGACATTTCATTATAAATAAATAAAATTCATTTATTTAAAAGGAAATGTCATAACTTCAATAATACAAAAGCCATATTTCAAAAATCCACATATTGTAGCCAAGGTGCTGTCCGTGGTCCTGAAATCTCCACTGCCTCTATATGCTTTTTAAAGGGCCCACACTTTAATAATTTGTAATACTAAATGACCCCAAGAGCACCAAGTCACATGACAGGGAATAAAGCAGCATCTAAAGCATGTGCTAATCACTTTCACAGAATCAGGTTTAACTGTTTAGAACAAATGACTCATTTCATTCTTATTAGATTGACTTTTTTCACATAATGGCAGACACCTGCCATATCACCCTCTTGGGTTTCCTTCGAGAGCCTTATTCATTTGACAGTATGCTTGCAATCATCCCAACAGCAACCTGCGCGTGCTGTGTTTAGCTAATTACACCAAATGACTATGTATAAAAAGTAGCGCTGCGTGCTGATGTTCCGACACGTGCTTGGCTAAACCGCATATGCCATTGTTTGTATGCTAGAGGTATGTTTACAATACATCTTCGGAGTTTGGGCTGGTAGGTCATTGGCAGAGAAGTCTATAGACACTCTATAATCACACAATTAGCTTGCGTATATGTAAAACTGTCTGTATTTTCTTCTCAAAGCATCTCCCTTGTCACCCTTCGCCAGCTGTGCTTGCAGCGGTAAGGGACCCCCGGCGACTGCGCTTTCTGCAGAATAACGAGTGAAAAGCTGTCGCTTTGTAGACCTAGACCTCCCTCAAAATATCCCCCGGAGAGCTAGGCCCCGTAATTAAGGCAGTTTATCATAATTGCCAATCAATTCAGCGAGGACCTGTTTTGTTTCACGTCTCGCGCCGCTGTGTTCCGCTCCTCAGGAAAATAATTGCGCAACAAAAGTGTGCTTCTTTTCGAGTTGTATGGAGGCGTGAAACACATTGCAGATCAGCGGCACGTTCGCGTGTGCACGCGCCAAGAGAGGCAGGAGTCTTTTGGGAGTTCAAACTGTGATTAGGAATAATGCTGCGAGGAAGGAAACGTTATAAAAGAGAGAGACAGCAGTGAGATTATTCAAAATGTAGGCATGTTTTCTGTCAGTGCTTTGCAATTACATCACAATACTGTTCGTTTATGACATCATGTGCACCTGATTGAGTTCTTTTTTAACAGTTTTTGTGGTGGAGTGGATGGAAATGTTTAAAGATGACAGCTGGTTATTATGAGTGACAGAATTGGGGAGCGGTATGAAAAGATAAGCTTGGCAACAATCTGTTGCAGCGGTGTGTGTGTCACAGTTACAAAACACTTTGCACGTTAAAAGAATAGTTTTCCAAAAATGGAAATTTGCTGAAAATTTACTCACCATCAGGGTATTGAAGATGTAGATAAGTTTGTTTCTTCTTTGTAAAAGATTTGGAGAAATGTAACATTATATCACTCACCAGTGTATCCTCTGCAGTGAATGGGTGCCATCAAAATGAGAGTCCAAACAGCTGATAAAACATCATTGTAATCCACATGACTTTAGTCTATCAATTAACATCTTCTGAAGCGGAAAGTAATGTGTTTGTATTTAACAAATCCATTATTAAGACGTTATAACTTTAAACTGTCGCTATTGGCCAAAATACCAGTCCATAATTCATAATAAGTCTAGTAATGTAATGATGCTCTGCAAACTGGTTAAAAATCATCACAAATGTCGGCGCCGATAACCTTGTGGGCAGCGTGCCGATATACAGTGTTGTTGCGCCCCGGGCGTCCTGTGTTCGAATCCCGACTCAAGGACCTTTCCCGATCCCGCCCCCTGTCTCTCTCCCACTTCGTTTCCTGTCATTCCTGATCTGTCCTATCACAATAAAGGCAAAAATGCCCCCCCCCCCAAAAAAATCTTTTAAAAAAATCAACACAAATAGAGTTGAAGTCAAAAGTTTACACACACCTTGCAAAATCTTCAAAATATTAATCATTTTACCAAAACAAGAGGGATCATACAAAATGCATGATATTTTTTATTTAGTACTGATCTGAATAAGTCTTACGGTTAGGTGCTGGATCGACGAGACGAGACACGAGTTGACAAACAAAGAAAGTCTTTTACATAAATCCAAGGAGCAGACTGATCAGGAACATACAATAAATCCACACACGTAGCGTATACACAAAGCAAAGACCGACAGTAAACTAAACTCAAAGACAGACTTATAAATGGTGACTAATTACAAAGACAGGTGAAGGGGATGACGTTAACGGGGACTAAACCAAATAACACAGATCAACAGGGGGAGACATTGGGAAAAACCAAGTACATAAACAGACATAACTATTACAATAAGATATTTCACATAAAAGATGTTTAAATATAGTCCACAAGAGAAAATAATAGTTGAATTTATAAAAATGAACTCGTTCAAAAGTTTACATAAACTTGTTTCTTAATACTGTGTTGTTAGCTGAAAAATCCTTTAAGGTCCCACAAATTCTTTGGTTTTTGTGTATTTGAACACTTTTCAACAATAGCTGCATTTCCATTACCCTTTAAATTGTGCAAATTCAAATTGCAAATTGAAAATACGCCTAATGAAAACGTGTCAATTGCGCAAAAACTCTCATATATCGCAAGAAAGTTTTTAAGCTCGCATAATGTGGGTTTTTAAGGCAATTCGAAAAAAGAATATTTCGCAAAACAGCAATGGAAATGTTTTTTTCACATTTAGAGGTCACATTCGATTAAATATAGCCAATATCCCACAAAAATCTGTTGCCATGACTTATCGCAAGAGGAAAAAGTTATGTTTCAGTTGCATAACATCAGTTAATGAAAACGCCGTCATTTATAAAATAGCGCCAAAGTTTTGTGCAAATCGTTAAGGGAAGCGTGCCTACTGACTGTATGATTTTGAGATCCATCTTTTCACATCAAGGACAACTGAGGGACTCATATGCAACTATTATAGAAGGTTCAAACACTCACTGATGCATCAGAAGTAAAAACAATGCATTAAGAGCCAGGGGGTGAAAACCTTTGGAAATTGAAGATCAGGGTAAATTTGACTTGTTTTGTCTTCTGGGAAACATGTAAGTATCTTCTGTAGTTTCTGAAGGGCACTGCTGAATGAAAAGAATATGATATTTAGGCAAAATAAGAAAAATGTACACATCATACTGTTCAAAAATCATGAAATCAGTATTTGTCAAGGTTAGCAGGAAGGGACCCAAATGCAGAGAGCGTAAGGCAGACAAATATTTATTGACAACACAAGTTCAGGGGTGCACAGGGGTGAACAATCTTGAGCTCCAATCCAGCAGGAAGAGAATTGTGCCTCTAGAGATGGACAATCTGGAGAACAGTCCCAGACGATGGCCAAACCAGGCAGAAGACTGAGGAGAATGCCAGAGCAGAGAACAGTAGAGCTAGCAGTCAGAGTGACAGAACGCAAGGCAGGCCAGAATCAGAGATTAGATCTCAGCACCAGGCTTGGTTGGCGGGCTGCTCTGGAGAACCAATAGGCAGGGAGTCTCAGGCTGGAAGAGCAGGACTGGAGGGAACACACAGCACAAACAAACAACAAGACAACATTCAAGACCACAACACAGGGAGAAACAACATGTTGTAATAAAAGGGAGAAAATATAAAAGAATAAAGCAAAACAAAAGGTATAGTCAATGTCTGAATTAAGACTATGAAAACTAAAATTATTAGATGAAAATAAAACAAGACTAGAAATAAGACAGAAGAACTACAAAAAAATAATGTTAAGTAAATATAAGCAAGAAGCTAAAAGGTATAAACCAAAAACAAAAGCAGGTAAACTGCAGCAAGGATACAACAAGGCAGGACTAGAGTATAGAGCAGCAAGTGAGTAAATGTCTCTATGACACAAGACGAACCCAAAAACAGGAGAGCCAGGTGAGCACAATTAGTAGAAACAAGGACAAGACAAGGGCTAAACAAGAGGGCGTGACCAAAGGAAACAAGGAGGTGGGACCACAGGAACACATGGTAGACACAAACAAAGACAAAGCCATGTGTTAAGACACAAGACAAACAAAGAAACATTAAACAAACCCAACACAGACAAAGCTGCCAGGGCAGAGCCCTGACAGTACCCCCCTCTCAAAGGACGCCACCTGGCGTCCAAACCAGTCCAAGTCCAAGAGGGCATGTCGACTCTGACATGCCCTCCAGGGCTGCAGGGACAGAAACAGGGCTCGACTCTGACATGCCCTCCTGGGCTGCAGGGACAGGCACAGGGCTCGACTCTGACATGCCCTCCTGGACTGCAGGGATAAACACTACGCTTGACTCTGGCGTGCCCTCCTGGGCTGCAGGAAAAGGCTCAGGGTTTGATTCTGATGTGCCCTCCTGGGCTGCAGGGACAGGCATGGGGCTTGACTCTGACGTGCCCTCCTGGGCTGCAGGGACAGACACAGTACTGGACTCTGACGTGCCCTCCTGGACTGCAGGGATAAACACTAGGCTTGACTCTAACATGCCCTCCTGGGCTGCAGGGACAGACACGGGGCTAGACTCTGACGTGCCCTCCTGGGCTGCAGGGATAAACACTAGGCTTGACTCTGACATGCCCTCCTGGGCTGCAGGGACAGACACGGGGCTAGACTCTGACGTGCCCTCCTGGGCTGCAGGAAAAGGCTCAAGGTTTGATTCTGATGTGCCCTCCTGGGCTGCAGGGACAGGCATGGGGCTTGATTCTGACGTGCCCTCCTGGGCTGCTTTAACAGACTCTGGGGACTGCTGGACCAGAGAGGACTCTGTAGGCTCCTGAAAGGGAGCGGATTCTGGAGTCGATACTGGAGAGAACTCAAGGGCTGGAGATAACACTGAAGTTAAAGCAGGCTCTCTGACTGGCCTCTCTGGAGCAGGCTCTGAGGACATGATATGACTGCCCTTCTTGGGCATTACAGGATTAACCGGTGGTTCAGGAAAAGTTACATGGACAGTCACAGACTCCTTCACCAGGGATGAGACAGCTGGTGAAGTGGGTAGCTTAGGGTGTGGTTCCACCAGGTTACATACTTCTGGGACCACTGGATATTGGACCACCTTAAAAATGATTGCCGCTGACTTGGCCATCTCTGGAATGAAAGGCCCGGTCTTGACTGGCTCTGGAAGGACAGGATCGGGTTCGACTGGTTCCAGAATGACTGGAGCGGGCTCAACTGGCTCAGAGACGGATGCAGCATCTTGGGCTGCTCGCTTTCTTCTTGACCTATGCTTCCTTGGAGTCAGAAGATGATCTGGGACTTGACTCAGCATGGGTAAGAGAACTGGTTGGTTGCTGCAGTCTGGCTCTGGGATGACTGGAGAAGACTGGACTGACTCAGAGACGGATTCAGCATCTTGGTCTGCTCGCTTTCTTCTTGACCTATGCTTCCTTGGAGTCAGAAGATGATCTGGGACTTGACTCAGCATGGGTAAGAGAACTGGTTGGTTTCTGCAGTCAGGCTCTGGGATGAACTCTGACTGCTTCAGGACTCGGACTGGCTCTGGAACGCCCTTGAGGGCAGCTGAAACGCCCTCTGCGGCTGCAGGAATAACCTCTGGAACTGACTCTGGAACGCCCTTGGGGGCGAGGTAGCTCTGGGATGAGCTTTGGAGCGGACTTGAGGGCTAGCGCATACTCAGACATCTCTGCGAGGACTGCTTCAAACTCAGTTGCCTGTGGGATGACTGTAGCATTCTCAACCAGCTCAGGGAAGACCGGATTGAATTTGGCTACCTCTGCAGTGACTGTGGTTGACTCAGCTGACACAGTGATGGCTACAGCATTCCGGACAGCTCTCTTCCTTCTCAGCTGGCGCTTTTGTGTGGGAGACAAAAGAGGGATCAGATCTGGATTCGAAGAGGAAGGGATGGTGGGGTGGTCAGTGGTGGAGGACTCTGGTGGTGAAAGGATTTGCCAGTCTTTGCGGTGATGCACATAGTTGGAGAAATTCCAGAAGTCTAAAATCCTCAGTTGCTCCATCTCCCACTGTGGCAAGGGGTCATCCAAGCAAATATTGAAGGCATCCTTAAGAGCCACATCGTGGTACTCCAAGCCACTGGCCATAGTCCAGAAGAACTATGCGAAACACCGCACCTCTGGGCCCTGCTGGCGAAGCGACGCCACACACTCCTGAAGTGCCAGCCTCCCTTGAGCAGTTGCTGGAGGAATTATTTTTATACTCATACTGCTGGGTCCTTGGTGCGGGTTCGTAATGTCAAGGTTAGCAGGAAGGGACCCAAATGCAGAGAGCGTAAGGCAGACAAATATTTATTGACAACACAAGTTCAGGGGTGCACAGGGGTGAACAATCTTGAGCTCCAATCCAGCAGGAAGAGAATTGTGCCTCTAGAGATGGACAACCTGGAGAAGAGTCCCAGACAATGGCCAAACCAGGCAGAAGACTGAGGAGAATGCCAGAGCAGAAAACGGTAGAGCTAGCAGTCAGAGTGACAGGACGCAAGGCAGGCCAGAATCAGAGATTAGATCTCAGCACCAGGCTTGGTTGGCGGGCTGCCCTGGAGAACCAACAGGCAGGGAGTCTCAGGCTGGAAGAGCAGGACTGGAGGGAACACACAGCACAAACAAACAACAAGACAACATTCAAGACCACAACACTACAACACAGGGAGAAACAACATGTTGTAATAAAAGGGAGAAATATAAAAGAATAAAGCAAAACAAAAGGTATAGTCAATGTCTGAATTAAGACTATAAAAACTAAACTTACTAGATCAAAATAAAACAAGACTACAAATAAGACAGAAAAACTACAAAAAATAATGTTAAGTAAATATAAGCAAGAAGCTAAAAGGTATAAACCAAAAACAAAAGCAGGGGGTTGGTGTTGTGGACTTTCGCTCTGCCTCCCTCACATCCCTGCACCAGTACGAAAGTCCACAACACCAACCCCCCGACGGTGGTTGGTTGGAACACTGTTTGTTTTGCTGTGGAATCGTTGGTAGCACCGATTGTTTTTTTGGCATATCTCGGACCCTAGGCTGACCACAGAGCCGTGTTTTTTTACAGCCAATTTATGGGGCAGGCAGCGAGCTGATCATGAAGAAAGGTCAGCTGAATTTGACACTTTATGTTTTAGCCTAGAATCGCTGATAGAACCTTTTAAGACACAAGACAAACAAAGAAACATTAAACAAACCCAACACAGACAAAGCTGCCAGGGCAGAGCCCTGACAGTATTGTGTATTGAGTGAATTGTCACATATCTAATAATAACCCACCTGTTGTCCTCTCACAAATTTCACCAATATATTTGTTTAAAACCTGGTCTGTGCATATTTGTCTCCTGATTCAGACAAGACAACTTTTTCACTGTAGAAAGCAACATTTTGGATAGGGGACTCTAATTTTTCCAACACAGTGTTTCACTTGACAAGATTTTATTGATTGACTGAAGTCATTTGGATTACTTGTGGATTATTGTGAGGTTTCTATCAGCTATTTGGACTCTATTCTGATGGCACCAATCCACTACATTGGTTCACCCATTGGTTAGAAAGTGATGTATAGCTACATTTCTCCAAATCTTTTCATGTGAAGAAACAAACTCATCTTCACCCTGGATGACCTGAGGGCAGGGCCTAAAACTAACTTTTTGCCACACCTGCCAATGGCCGGCAACATGATACAATTTACCGGCCAAAACTTTTTTTACCGGCCATAAAACTTTTTGCAAAAACAGGCAGTTATTACTACTACAATGACTAAACATATTTTCAATGTTTTTAATTTGCTCTTTACTTTACTTACAAGAAAAAAAAAAACAACTATCAGATTTAATAATTTATTAATCAATGTTCATTAATGTTTTTGAGTTTTTTTTTTTTTTAGATTCTTGTCCTTTGCATGTTTCCAGAATGTTTATCATATCAAAACTCCAAATATGTAATTTCACTACCTAAAATACATATTTTACAGTCATTATGCAGATTGATCATGAACACACAATGGCCATCCTTCACAAAACTTACATCTACCACAGTTTTATCACAGGTATAATGCAAAATGTTTCAATACAAGCATTTCAGTCAAATGTAATTTATTTATTTATTTCAAACCTTTAACTCACGAGAGATAATCAACCCACTGCAACAGTTTAAAATCAGCCCAATTATGTGTAAAAAGTGTGGATTTGGCAACCATCCATCCCACCTGAGCTAGATCCAAAGCGATATAAATACTCTGCATATTGACAACGACTCCCTGATGTGCAGAAAATATAATTAGTATTAGAATGTTCGTGGGATAAAAAAAGGCACACAATGAATGGTGACTGCAGAAAGCAAAAGCCGAATCCCGGACATTTTGGCCGATTTTAGAACTTTTTTTTTTAGGTCCAAAAAGACATGTCCAGGGGAAAGAGGTCGTATGATTACCCTTTCAGCCCGTTTGTGTCCTATTGTTTGATTCGCTTTTGTCTTATTACAGAACAGCTAATAACTTGTCTTCGGAAAAGATTTGTTTATTCGCTCACGTCAGAAACAGCAAATCTCTTTAAAAAAACTGGCTGTTGTTCTCAATACATTGCATTGTTATAATTCGTAGAAGTTTAATCCACCAACTGGTGACTGACAATGTTACATATACTCGGCAACGTCGATTTTTACTCGCATTTGGCACTTGGCGAGTGTTAAAGGAGTAGTTCACTTTCAGAACAAAAATTTACAGATTATGTACTTACCCCCTTGTCATTCAAGATGTTCATGTCTTTCTTTCTTCAGTCGTAAGGAAATTATGTTTTTTAAGAAAAACATTTCAGAATTTCTCTCCATATAATGGACTTCTATGGTGCCACCGAGTTTGGACTTCCAAAATGCAGCTTCAAATGGTTCTAAACGATCACAGCCGAGGAAAGAAGGGTCTTATCTAGCAAAACGATTGGTTATTTCCTAAAAAAAAAAAATTCAATTTATATACTTTTTAACCTCAAATGCTTGTCTTGTCTAGCTCTGTGTGTGCTCTGTGTAGAGATTAAAAAGTATATAAATTGTAGATGTTTTTAGAAAATAACCGATTGTTTCGCTAGAGAAGACCCTACTTCCTCGGCTGGGATCATTTAGAGCCCTTTGAATCTGCATTTAAACTGAGAAATCCTGAAATGTTTTCCTCAAAAAACATAATTTCTTTACAACTGAAGAAAGAAAAACATTAACATCTTGGATGACAAGGGGGTGAGTACATTATCTGTAAATTTTTGTTCTGAAAGTGAACTACTCCTTTAATTTTAGGCCCTGCCTGAGTGTGAGTAATTAAAGATAGTTCACAAAAGTATTTATTTTATCATTTACTCAAGCTCATCCAAACATGACTTCCTTTTTTCTGCAGACAAAAAAAAAATATTCTGAGGAATGTTGGCATCCAAAGAATTTCAGTTCTCATTGAATTCAGTTCTTCCATTGTATTTTTGTCCATACAGTGGAAGTCAATGGGAAGAGAAACAGTTTTATTATAAACATTCTTCAAATATGTACTTTTTATGTTCAACCAAAGAAAGTAACTGACATTAGGTTGAGTAAATGATGAAAGAATTCTCAGTTTTGGGTTGGTTTATCCTTACAAGACTTAATTAATAATACATTAATATCAGTGTCCTGAAAACAGTGCTCATCAAGCAATTTCATGGTGCAGGGTTGGTTCAAAGGCGAGTGTCTAGATTGTCCTCACAGCTGACCTCTGACCTCTGAATAGGTTGTCATTTCCGCCAGCACTTATGAAGATCTCATAGATAATTTGTCCAATGATGAATCTAATAATCCTTCTGTAATTTAGTTTTCACCATCTCATTTCTCTCCATTATTTCACGTGTGGCTTTCATATCATGAACTCTCTGTCTTTGTAGTGCTCTTGTGTCTCTCATTCTCTGTGTGGCAGGCAGCGGTCACGCGTCATTAGTACGAGCTGACCTTGTGTGAGTGGCCCTGGCTGAGCAATGATAGACGAGGCCGTCTCATCGGAGTGCCATTGAATAGGTGTTGCCATAGTCCACAGCTTCACCTAATGGTTCCCATTCTACATGTCCCATTAGCCACAGAAAGGGACAGAGGAAAAAAGCCATTTTTCCATAAAGACACAACACACACACAAAGTCTGCGTAAAGACTGTGTAAAAGTACAGAAACTACAAGGGGTAAAAGTTTAAAGAGCAGTATTTATGATTTCTGGCTCACATTTGTTGTTTATTTCAGCAGAATCACTGCAGTTGTTGTTGTGAGTGAAGGACAAATTCCTTTCTCATAGCTTTGAGACGGAGCCATCAGCTTTTAAAAAGAAAAGTGCACCTCTCAGAAACAACTGGAAGCTTTTTATTCTTCTCAGAAATGCGTAAACAACTTCATGAAGGATGACTTGGGCAAATCTGCACAATTACTTTAGAGTTCGGTTCTGATGGAAATGCCACCGGAGAAAGAGGAAAAAAGTAGGGAGAGTAATAAATTCGGCATAAATCCCTTTTATGAGATGGTATTTGTCGTTTGCTGCAGAAGGAGGTCTGCGTGGCATTATAATGTTGCTGTGTTGTTTCTGTTGTGTTAATTCAAAGTATTTTGAAAAAAGGCTTATATAAACATTTTGTTTGTTTGTTTAATACAACAACAGTAAGTTTAGTTTCTCAACCTTGTTTAAAAAATCACTTATTTTTTGTAAAAAATGTAAATACTCCCATACAGTAAGTTACATGGTATAGTATATATGAATGCACAACCAAAAAATATAAAAAATAAAATGATTTACATTTTTAGTGTTTTTCGCAGTGTTATTTTATTTTATTTCATTCTATTTTGTTTTAAAATGCTGTACATTTTGGTGTATTATTACTTCTCAGTGTTATTATTATTTTGAATTACTTTTAAAGGAAAATTAAATACATGTTTAGTGTTTTTCTCAGTGTTATTTTATTATTATTATTATTATTATTATCAACCTTTTAAAAAAAGATATAGAAAAAAAATATAGATTCATTTTATTGTATTTTTTAAATAAAATTATGTTGACTTTTTTCGGTGTTATTCTGTTAAAAATAATAATAATAATAATAATTAAAAATAAAATAATATAAATTTTTAGTGTTATGCAGTTTATTTTATTTCATTTTACAATGATGCACATTGTTGGTGTTTTTCTCAGTCTTATTTTATTTATTATTATAATTATTTTGTTTTTAATAAATGATGTACATTTTTAGTGTTTTTCTCAGTGTTATTTTATTATTTTATTTTGTTTCAAAATAATGTACATTTTTGGTGTTTTTCTTAGTGTTGTTTTACTTTATTTTATTATTTATTATTTTATTTTATTTTAAAAATATGTACATTTTTGTTTTGTTTTTTTCTTAGTGTTATTTTATTGTATTATTTTATTTGACAAATGTTTTAAATTTTTGGTCTTTTTCTCTGTTATTTGATTAATTTTATTATTTTATTTAATTTTTTAGAATTATGTAAATCTTTGGTGTTTTCTCATTGTTATTTTGTTTTATTATTTTATTATTTTTATTTTATTATTATATTTAAAATAAAATGACACATTTGTTTTTCTCAGTTTTATTTTATTATTTTATTTAAAATAAAATGACACATTTTTAGTGTTTTTCTTAGTGTCATTTTATTTTAATATTTTATTTTAAAATGATGTACATTTTTGGTGTTTTTTTCTTAGTGTTATTTTGTTTTATTATTTTATTATTATATTTAAAATAAAATTATGTACATTTTTGGTGTTTTTCTCAGTTTTATTTTATTTTATTTTATAGCCAATGATTAATTCAGGAATTAAACAAGCAACTATTCTTTAAGAATGAGTCACTTTATTGTTCACTCAACTGATTTGTTCAAAAAAACTGATTCACGTTTTAAACAATCAGATTCACCTGTGGTATATATATATATAATAATAATTGATCAAATTATTCATAAAATATCTCTGTATGTATATCACGTTTCTTTCCTCACTCTTCATGAACACTGCATTAGACTTTACTGCTTTTTTCGATCAATATAAATATATTTTCTCAACTAGTAAAAGAGAATAGTCATTAGATCCCTGATGTGTTTGTGTATAATCAGTTTTGAAGCAAAGGCAGCGTGAGGCATGCAGGCTTATTAGGCCTTTGCTTCTCTCTGAAGGAATGCTGGAGCTGCTAGCAGACCATTAGAGCCTCATTGGAAAGGGGTTCGAAACTCTTGTGCAATTATCGGCCACATCAAAACACAGAGGCAGCGAAGCATTCACTGCGAGGTCGAGGCTAGTAATGAATTGATGTGTCTTTTTGGAGATGAGTTTGTCCGGTCCCGACGCAGATTTGTTTGCACACTAATAGCGCCGGTCGCAAGACTAAGGGAAGTAAAGGCAAATAGCTTCTGTTTGAAAAAGAGATGCCTCTGCAGATATGAAGAGTAATGAAATATGAGGAACGGGAATTTACAAAATCTTAATGTTAAATGATACTTAACACATTTTCTGGGAGAGACATTTCCTGTCTTAGAACTTCTCTATTAATATATAATATATAATATTTGTATTTTTTGTCCTATTTTTTTGAGAGTTTTTCAACTTTTTGTCATATAAATATATATAACACTTTATATATAAAATGCCATCTTATACTTATACTTATTTGGCAGTGATCTAGTTGTCAATATAGTGAGTCCTCATACCTTCCTGGGCTGTGTGAGTCTGTGTGTGTATGTATATATCTTTGTGTTTGTCTGCAGGCGTTTATTTATAGAGCAAATTCACTAGGCTTTAAAACCAGAGCTATGTTATTAAAAGTGTCGCACAGCCAATTTCCCATTGCCAAACTAATATTTATCCCCTCTTTCAATAGAGGCGATGCTGGTCATGGATTTAGCTGCCAAATTCTATTTATTTTTCGTGTTGGCTGAGATGGGAGATTACGCTTGTTTGTTTGCTGTTTTGTAAAGACAAACATTAATTCTATCATTGGTGGATGCATTGCAAAAAATGAGAGCTGAATGGATATAAGGAACTGTTGATAAAGCACAGTCTGTGATACCATCACAACCAGGTGGTAACCCAAGGTTGCAGATGTTATGGATCATGTCGTAAAGAAACAGTACACCCCAAAAAAGATATTCCTGTCACTATTGTGTCATGATAACTCACAAGGAGCTTGAAAAATGTGTAAAGGAGTCAGGTATTCCTCTGTAGCACTTTAGGCTGCTGTCCCTTTAAAACTGACTGTGTGTATCATACTGGTACATTTTACATGCAGTTCACATTCACTTAAGATGTAACTGAGTGTCTTAATGTGAATACTCCTCAAAGCGGACAATTTGACATCATTTTGTGTGCATTTTTCTATTGAAACAGAGAATTCAGTTGTGTGCCCTGGGACCAGACTGGACCAGATTAAGTATATCTTCTGTTTATAACATTAAATTTTGCTCCACACATATAAACGAAAACAGTTTGTGTGGAGCAAAATGTAATATTACTGAAAACAGAACCGCTCTGAGACACACGTGCATAATTTACACACATGTAAATAATTAAAGCACATATATTAAACCTGCATCGCATGTATTTCACTAAATTATAGCGTTTGAGAATTAACGATAGCATTATACATTATTATGATTTCAAATAGGTTTTTTTATATCATGCAGCCTTGGAAAACATCTCAAACTCCATCTCTGCATATTGCTGTTAGTTTATGTTTATTATAACGTTCATCTGGGAACGTTAGTAAACAAGGTAAATAATTTATAAACCTATACAAAAACACAGGAGAACACATTAATATCTTTCTTTCAAACTGGTTTGATAAAAAAAGTAATCTAAAAAGTAGTCAGAATACATGACCTGAAATGAGTAACCTAGATTACATTTTGAACAGTTTTCATAATGTAATTAACCTGATCTCATGGTGAAAGCGTACCTGTGGGAACGTTTTCGAAGGTGTGGAATACGTACTACTATGTATGTTTCGTGAAATATTTGATGTGAAATGTTCACTGAGTGGCGCTAAAAGAGTGTTTTTTTTTTCACTGAAACAGATTAACCTACATATGGTACATTTTGTTATGTTTGTTTTGTACGTGTCACTGCAGTTCTGATTTGAAATGTCCATTGATTGGTGCTTTAAGTCTAATACTCTGTGACGTTTTAAAATAACACACCATTTGAACTACACCTAAACCTACCCAATAGTATGAACAAAAGTGAGTGTGACATAAAAACGCAGTCGCAAGCATGCCGTTTTAGCTTGTTTTTCAATCTCTCATTTTTTAGCTCTTTTCATTGTTTTTCACGGGATTTATACTCAAAAGATTCTGCATCCAAGTCCAATTCAGTGCCCACTAGGGCTGGGCGATATGGCCTAAAAATAAAATCCCCGATTTTTTCACAAAAAATCCGATTTACGATTTAAATCGACCCCCCCCCCCCCCATGTCCCCTTAGTGACTCGTGTTATTTTACCAGAACGCGTTGTTTTCCGTTCTGAATACATATATATATATTTTTTTTTTATTAAAAAATCGCGATACCTCGATTTAATAAAAAAAAATAAATCGTCTTAAAACGTAAATTCGAATTAATCGAAAAAATCGAAAGAATCACCCAGCCCTAGTGCCCACTAAGCTACTGAGCAAGCTTGTTACATCTGGAAAGCGAAACATATGGAGCTGTAATCATAACTGTGTATGAAAACAAGTGCTCGCTGTTTTACCACCTCTAGTGTTCATTTCTGTTTGAAACTGCAGTAATATGTACTTATTAGTACATATTTCATGTCTTGCGAAAAAGTTCCCACAGGTACGTTTTCGTCATGAGATCTGTCTGCGTTTCTTGAATCTTGGTAGTTTCATTTTGTGAACACATTTCTATTTAGTTTTTATATAGTTTAGTTTCAGTTTTAGTTTTATAGAGATTTCCTCATGATTCTATAAGCTAAATAATGTAAAAAAAATTTTTTTTAAAGTGGTAAATTAATTTGAATTAATTATTAAATATTTTAATATATAATATATGTATTTAAAATATATTGAATAAACCAATTTTTCAAATTAAATTTATGAAAAAGTGGTTTGAATGAATAAATGACTTCCTCATAAAAACATTTCTGGATGAATCAGCGTTTTGAAGGAATCTCGATTCAGGACAAATACATTTTTTAACAAATACTTGTTTCCACCTAGTGGCGAAACAATGCAAATGACACAAAGTGATTTGAGGCGCCAATTACTTTCAAAAGATGACATGCTCTATTTTGATCTCTACCATAGACATAAATGTTTATATCCAAACTATGACCTTTATTTTTAGTATTGCTGTTACCTGAACCTGACTGCTCTCTCTGTGTCAGCGGCAGTGCAAATACAGATTTGAATGTTCCGGTAAAACTTTTTCAAAGAAATCGTTGTCATTTAGAAATGAGATCGTGTGGGTGTTTGAATCTTCATCTTTTGACGATTAATTAATTCTACTATATTGGTTTGATTGCTTGTGGTACATGATAAAATAAATAATTTTGCCTAACTGATGCAGTAGCCTAGATTTAATGTGGGTGCAGTTCAGGACGCAGTCTTTATTATTTTTCTGCCATGGGGTGAGAATGTAATGATTATGAAAACGATGATTTATTATTATTTTATTCATTATTATTTTATTTGTTAGTTTTTCCAATAACTGTTGTTAGTTTCGTTTGAGTTTTTGATTTATTTTGATGTTTTTATTTTATTTTATTACAGTTTATGAAAATGTTCTCCTCGTTCAGACTGTCAGCCCAAATCCGATTTTGTCCATATCCGGCTAGAATCTGATTTGAATAACTGACTGTCCACACAGCCTATCACAACTGCTCGTGTCCATAAGTGCTTTGCGTTTCACGGAACGTAGCGTGAAAATGTGAAAAAGCTTCACCAAATCCGATCTGACCGTTTAGACTGAAACGGATTTCCAGGAATCCGTTTTGAATAGGATTCCAAACCACATACGAATGTAGCTCAAAACAGATTGGACCACATCAGATTTCATGTAGTTCTTTGCTGTTCATACTACCTAAATATGATCGGATTTCAGTCCGATTTGCATAAAAATCGGATTTGGGCTGACAGTCTGAACAAAGCTCATAAACTCTCTTTTCTTTCACGAATGTGCATTGGTTTATATGGCAATGCCCTTGTGTTGTTATTGTGTTGTTATGCTAACGCTAAAATCAAAAATAACAGAGATACAGTTTGCAATATAGATGCTGTCTTGCGATATGACAACGTTGCCATCGCACTGGATTATATTTGTTTTCTAAAGCAGCGGCAGAAATGCAGGAAGCTGGAACGTATGACTTTATTCTGTGCTGCCGTCTCCGCTGGTTTCCAAACTTAAAGAGGTGCGTATACTAGCCATATATTGTCTTTTCCCGCTTGACTTGCAGTTCGCAACAACACAAGCTTGTTTCTGCAAAGACGTTTATAATGTTTTCCACAAAAACGTCTGCTGTGTTTACGTTTTACGTAGTGTGAAAATGTGAAAAAGCTTCACCAAATCCGATCTGACCGTTTAGACTGACACGGATTTCCAGGAATCCACTTTGAATAGGATTCCAAACCACATACGAATGTAGCTCAAAACAGATTGGACCACATCAGATATCATGTAGTTCTTTGCTATTCATACTACCTAAATATGATCGGATTTCAGTCCGATTTGCATAAAAATCGGATTTGGGCTGACAGTCTGAACAAAGCTCATAAGCTCTCTTTTCTTTCACGAATGTGCGTTGGTTTATATGGCAATGCCCTTGTGTTGCTATGCCAACGCTAAAATCAACAATAACAGAGATACAGTTTGCAACATAGATGCTGTCTTGCGATATGACAACATTGCCATCGCGCTGGATTATATTTGTTTTCTAAAGCAGCGGCAGAAATGCAGGAAGCTGGAACGTACGACTTTATTCTGTGCTGCCGTCTCCGCTGGTTTCCAAACTTAAAGAGGTGCGTATACTAGCCGTATATTGTCTTTTCCCGCTTGACTTGCAGTTTGCAACAACACAAGCTTGTTTCTGCAGAGACGTTTATAATGTTTTCCACAAAAACGTCTGCTGTGTTTATGTTTTACGTAGCGTGAAAATGCTTCACCAAATCCGATCTGACCGTTTAGACTGAAACGGATTTTCAGGAATCCACTTTGAATAGGATTCCAAACCACATACGAATGTAGCTTGAAACAGATTGGACCACATCAGATTTCATGTAGTTCGTTGCTGTTCAGACTACCTGTTACGGACAGTGCTTATGGAGGAGACGGAACACGGAGATACAAATAAAGTCTTTAATAAATCCACTGGTGAATCAGGCAGGAATGAACAGGAACATCCGACAACGTCAAAACAGCATTAAAGACCGACAGGGAACTGTGAATACAGACCAACTTATAAAGGGAGTGCTTAATGACAAGGACAGTTGGAGTGAATTAGGCTAACAAGGGGGAAGTCCAAATATGGGCATGGGGTGAAACCAACATAACCAGAACAACAGGGGAAGACAATGGGAGAAACCAATACACACTGACAGGCAGAACTGTGACACTACCTAAATATTTGCATAAAAACGGATTTGGGCTGACAGTCTGAACAAGGCTTTTTTCGTTTTCGAAAATAACCTTGGTTTGGATGGCAGTAATTGCACCAGAGTTTGTTTAAATCGAACCAAACCTGGCAAGCGAGAAAACAATTGTAATAGGTTATCATAAGCACTTAAGCAAATTAGCAAAATCGGTTTTAAGGAGCAAATTATGAAAAGCTGTTTTGATTATTTAGATATTCAAATTGCATTCACAAATAAGTGATTTTAAAAATTTCGACAAAATATTTATGTAAGAAATCAGGATGTTAATTATTTGGCTAATCAGTATTAGCCATTAAATGATGGGAACGCACCATGCCTACGAATTAGTTTTTTGTGCTCTCGCTGTGAATGGGCAATAAATATTTTAACAGTATGAAGCTGTAAAACAAACAGGAAATCATCTGTTCTGCGTTTCGCTTTGAGTCGGAAAATTGGACATGCACCAGTGATAAGCCAGCACAAGC
Source organism: Garra rufa (assembly GCF_049309525.1). Lineage (NCBI taxonomy): Eukaryota > Metazoa > Chordata > Actinopteri > Cypriniformes > Cyprinidae > Garra > Garra rufa. Next base: position 28,403,583 of record NC_133379.1, read on the forward strand.
TTACGACTGCATTACCGCCAATTTGCATGGACTTCCCCTCCCACTCTCTCTAACAGTTTCATCCCCTTCACTCTCTCTCTCTCCCCGTCTCTCTTTTCACCTCTTATGAAAATATCCCTGACATTTCTTTCAGCAAACCTTTATGTCTAATAAAACCGTGCGGCCTAGAGTGTGCTTGTATGAACAATATGTTTTTCACAGCTTTGCACTTGATGAAGTGAATTAATTATAAACCGCTCCACATGCAATAGTTAATTAAAAAAGGGTGGAAAAAAGAACTGGCACTTGTCCATACAGCAGCGAATTACCTTTTTTTTCCTCCCCGGTGGAAGCGTGTATGTAAACAGACAAAGGCCGATTGCCTATTGTTTAGAGAAGGATAGGTCAAGGGGTCAACAGCTCACTAATGTTTTGGTGAAGACCTGAAGAGCGGCTTGGTCAATGAAAGCAGTCATTGGGCCTGGCCTTAGCGTGACCTCTGTGGAATGTAATGACATCATAATGCCAGCGGGAGAGAAGATGAATGTTTGTAAGGATTGTGTTAGAAAGACGCGTCCCTCCTGAGAGGGGAAGAGCAATGTAATAAGAGAGTTCTCACGAGAGGCTGATGCACTCTCCCCATTGATTTTTAAATGATGCTCAGCCAATGCAATACTTTGCGTCTGAGCTTTGTTGAATGGTTATTGGTGTTGATTGACAGAGGTTCTTTTTCTTTGTGCTGTTGTTTTCATCAACTTTCATTCCAATACAGAAATTCAGCATTGTCCTGTATAGACATGTGAACATGTCAAGGCTAAATTTTGAACTCTTAAGACATTTATAGAATTGATTGTGCATTTATTGTTGTACAATATTCACAATCTGTTTTACTTTTGTAATGTAATCTATAGCACAGTAAGACCATTTTTGGGTGAAATGTCACTTTAAACTTAAATTAAAAACCTGCACTACCATTTTATTTTATTTTTGGTCAATACAGAATGAATCTATAGCAAAGTAAGACCATTTTTGGGTGAAATTTTAAAATTAAACAAAGACCAGCCCATTTATTTTATTTTATTTTATTTTATTTATTTTACAACATATTATTTTGTCAATAATGGATGAATAGCACAGTAAGATCATTTTTGAGTGAACTAAAATGTTTTTTATTTTATTTTATTTTATATTTATTTTATTATTTTATTTTGGTCAATAAATTAATCTAGCACAGTAAGATCATTTTTGGGTGAAATGTCACTTTAAAATTAAATAAAAAACCTGCACTACCATTTTATTTTATTTTTGGTCAATACAGAATGAATCTATAGCATAGTAAGACCATTTTTGGGTGAAATGCCCTTTTAAAATTTAACAAAGACCAGCCCATTTATTTATTTTATTTTATTTTATTTTATTTTATTTTATTTTATTTTATTTTATTTGTTTGTTTGTTTGTTTGTTTATGTTTATATTTTTTAATTTTTTTATTATTGTATTTTATGTATTTATTTTGGTTAATTCAAGATGAATCTGGCATAGTGAGACTTTTTTTTATCGTAAACTATTTCTTTAAAATTAAATAAAAGACCGGCACTGCCTTGATTTTATTTTATTTTATTTTATTTTATTTTACTACATATTATTTTGTCAATAATGAATAGCACATTTATTCTTTTTTTATTTTTATTTTTTTAGGATGAATCTAGTACAGTAAGACCAGGAGTATGCATTAAGAAAGTAAATCCAATGTAAGTCCATTTTGACTTCACGTTGATTTTAAATAATGGAGAAGGAAAGAAATTTCACAGTTGCCATTTTGCTTTTGCAGTTACTCGACAATGGCGGTCTAAGCTCTTTGTTGGGTAAGTGGTCAATAACAGAACAATAGCTGTTGTTTCAGAATGAATGCCTGTTTCACCTGCTTTGTGAAGAAAAGCGATTTCAAACGCCTGTTACCGGTCCTTATCCTGCACGCCTGTGCATGTAAGTGCGCACGAGAGAGAGAGTGAGATAGCAAGAGAGAGAGAAATTGAAAGAGATGCGAGGGAGGAGAGATGAATGCATTGTTTTCTCTCAAGAGGAAACCATATATCAATAAACGGAAGCTAATTAATAGCACCAGACCCTCCGGCAGTCCATAGCTGCACGGAACTGCACTTTACTGCAGTGAGAGAGAGAGAAAGCAAGACTCCATGTAGCACAGCTGGCTGCTTGAATAAGAGAATTCTGTTTTGGAATAAAAAGTAGAACAAATGTGATGCTTCAGAATGACCCCCTGGAGATGACAGTCTGCCGTTACGCTCAACCCTGTAGGGGGGTAGTCAAAGTACCTAAACTGCATACCACATTAGGAAAAGGCCTAGAACAGGAAAGACAGATAGACAGGTGCATGGATGAATGGATGGTTGAGCAGTGATGTCTCATACTGTTTCACTGGTTTTATCAACAACAAAAATAGATAACTGAAAAAATTATTTATAGACAGAAAGACAGTTAGGCAGATACAGTTGAGGTCAAAAGTTTATATCCCCCTTTCAGAATCTGCAATATGTTAATTATTTTAGCAAAATAAGAAGGACCATACAAAATGCATGTTATTGTTTATTTAGAACTGACCTGAAGTAAGATATTTCATATAAAAGATGTTCACAAATAGTCCACAAGAGAAAAATATAGCTGCAAGCAGCGATGGCGGGCCCTCGCCACAAAGGAAATCACCATCCCGGTAGCATCAGGAAAACGGTGCCCAGCGGGCACATGCATTCACAGTAACCTTTTGGACTAACCCTAACTGTCTCTCCTCCTCTCTGACTCTTTCTCTTACCACCCATCCCCCCTCCTTACACTCAGCCACTTACCACACACACACACACACACACACACACACACACACACACACATGTTGGGTTTATATGTTTTATGGGGACATTCCATAGGCGTAATGGTTTTTATAATGTACAAACCGTACTTTCTATCGCCCTACACCTACCCCACACCTAAACCTAGCCCTCACAGGAGATTGTGCATACTTTTACTTCATCAAAAAAACTCATTGTGCATGATTTATAAGCCTGTTTCCTCATGGGGACCTAAGAAATGTCCCCACAAGGTCAAAATCTACTGGTATTCCTATCCTTGTGGGGACATTTGGTCCCCACAACGTGATGAATACCAGGTACACACACACACACACACACACACACACGCACAGAGTGCAGAGCAGAGTGAGATTAGATATGTTTTTTAATTTTCTTTCATTCGTGGAGTTTTGTATAATTATGAAATGAACTGTGTTTGATCAGAATGAATAGTTCTTTGTATGAAAAAGTTTCAAAGAGTTTGGATGCTGCACTTTAAAGATATAATAAATCACTGAAAATTGAAAATGGAAAATTAAATTCTAAGCACACTATCTGTCTCAAAAACACAGGAAACAAATATTTGAATGTATTTTTTTTATTTGCCATGGCAACAGTATTTGATGCATCAGGGACGCCTTTACAGACTCTCATCGGCCGTGTTTTTACATTATTCTGATGAAGTTTGAAGAAAATCGAGTACAAATATATTGTTCGTTGTTCATTCATGTTTGTTAGTTCATTAACCAATGTTAACAAAAGAGACCCTATTTTAAATAGTTACCATGTTTTATGATCTACAACCATTTTTAAATATTATTTTAATGATCTATAAGCATCTGTGAAATAATTATAAACAAATATATTAAAAATAAATACATATTAACTTAGTTGATGTATTTGTTTCTCATTCTAATTAAGTGAACTGAGCAGTATAGTGTCATACTTATAAGATTTTTTATTCTAACAGTGAGAGTGTATATATGTATATAAATCATTTTCCTTTAAAGATTAAAAAAAGATTTTAATTTTCTTTAAGCATCTATACAAAATAATTATGTAAAAGTACACTGACAGTACAGTACATATCAACTGATTCTATGCATTATTGTCATTCTTATACACTGAGAATGAGCTAAATAGCATTAGAGGTCAAACGATTCCTTATTTTATGAGGACCTCTAGTGTTCATCCCTGGTATTAGAGCTTTAATCTGACAAACATATATGACACTTTTAATGTTTTTGGGGCCTCTGAGCATGATAACATTTTGAAACTACACGTATTTCCTAAGAATTTCTTGTTCTTTATATGTAAAAACTTTTGATGAGTTAGAACAATGCAATTTAAATATATATGGAAATAACTCTTCATCTTTTTTACTGTTACTTTCATAAATCACCACATCAACACCGTTCAAGATATCCCAAAGCCGTTCACAATTTAGCATCTTCAGTATCTTGGCATCATGTTGGCAAAGTTTGGTGTGAACTGTCTGATTCTGCTATGAGTGATATGAATTTATTCACAGCTATATTTTTCCAAAAATCCACATTCAAATCAAAATAGCTGACTTCCTGTTGGTCGTAGCTAATGGGTGTAAATTAGAAAGTTGTCCGGCTTGATGAGACCAATATACCAACCAAGTTTGATGTCTGTAGCTACAACCCTGTAGCTAACCCTCCAACTTTTGTCAAAAGGTGGCTCTATAGAGTGCCTCCTCCACGCCCATTTATGAGCTTTTGCCAGTGTTTTACTATCATTTATACTGATGTGTGTGTTGAGTTTCATGAAATTCTAAGCCTGTTATCTGCCTCAAAAACACAGGAAACAAATGTTAAAGTTTGACACGTTGCCACGGCAACAGCGTTTGATCTATCAAGGACCCCTTTACAGATTCTCATCGGCTGTGTTTTGATATTATTCTGATAAAGTTTGAAGCAAATTGAGTAAAATTAAGAGGCTGATTTAAAAGCGTTTTGAGAAACAACACACTTCCTGCTGCCAGTTGGTGGCACAATAACTTTGACTCATAATAGTCAAATAGTCAACAGATGACAAACAAACTGCTGAAGTTCGGTTAAAATCAGGCAAAGTGTGTCAAAGTTATTAGACACTTCCTGTTTCTCATTTCTTGCCATAATTTGTCGCCCCGCCACGTCCAAACCGTTCGAGATATCAAAAATCCCCTGGCAATTTTACGTCCCCAATGTCTTGAGATCATGCTGACCGAGTTTGGTGGCCATCGGTGGAAAGGCCTAGGAGGAGTTTCAAATTTCAAATTTCAAATTCCACAGTCTGATTTCTCCAAAAATCCACATTTAAATAAAAATAGCCAACTTCCTGTTGGTCGTAGCTAATGGGTGTAAATTAGAAAGCTGTCCGGCTTGATGAGTCCAATATATGTACCGAGTTTGGTGACTGTAGGACAAATTAAACCCCCAACTTTTGTCAAAAGGTGGCGCTATGGAGTGCCTGCTCCACGCCCATTTATGGGCTTTTATCAGTGTTAAACTTTCATTAATACAGATGTGTGTGTTGAGTTTCATGAAATTCTACGCATTTTAAGTGGCTCAAAAACACAAAAAACTAAAGTTAAAGTTTGGCACGTTGCCATGGCAACATGATAAAAGTTATCGATAACGCCCTTCACAGATTCTCATCGGCCGTGTTTTGACATTATTGTGATGAAGTTTGAAGCAAATTGAGTAAAATTAAGAGGCTGAGTTTAAAGCATTTCGAAAACGTCATGCTTTCTGCTGCCAGTTGGTGGCGCTATAACTTTGACTCATAATAGTCACATCTCTGTGATATGCATCAGACGATGAACAAACTGCTGAAGTTTGGTCAAAATCAGACAAAGTGTGTCAAAGTTATTATACACTTCCTGTTTCTCATTTCTCGCCATAACTTTGTCGGCCCGCCACGGCCAAACCGTTCGAGATATCAAAAATCCCCTCGCAATTCTGAGTCCCCAATGTCTTGAGGTCATGCTGACCGAGTTTGGTGGCCATCGGTGGAAAGGCCTATGAGGAGTATTTTAAATTCCATTGCATGCACTTTTTAGACATCCCTGAATATCTCACTTCCTGTTGGGTGGAGCCTATGACATAGAGTACAAAAGTTGTTTGGCTCAGTGAGATCTATATGTGTCCCAATTTTTATATTAATACGTGTAAGTATGTGTGCGCAATACATCAAGTTTTCTGACTGTGTTCCAGGGGGCGCTGTAGAGGCCCTGAACCACGCCCGGGTCCCAGCCTCTGTGGCGTCCTGATGGCCGCAGATTCCAATGTGCGTTCAAATTTTCAAGAGTTTTTGAGCATGTTAAGGCCCCCAAAAGTGCCCGGAAAAAAAAAAGAATCCTTAGAAGAACAATACGGCCTTCGCCCATTCTGGGCCCTAATAATGAGAAAATAATAAACCCTCTTCGAAAGTTTACATCCCCTTGATTCTTAATACTGTGTTGTTACTGAAATGATCCACAGCTGTGTTTTTTGTTTAGTAATAGTTGTTCATGAGTCCCTTATTTGTCCTGAACAGTAAACTGCCCGCTGTTCTTCAGAAAAATCCCTCAGGTTCCTTCAAAATCCTTCAAAATTCTTTGTTTTTTCAGCATTTTTGTCTATTTGAACCCTTTCCAACAATGACTGTGTGATTTGGAGATCCATCTTTTCACACTGAGGACAACTGAGGGGACTTATATGCAATTATTACAGAATGTTGAAACGCTCACTGATGCTTCAGAAGGAAAAACAATGCATTAAGAGCCTAGGGGTGAAAACTTTTGAACAGAATGGAGATGTGTACATTTTTCTTATTTTCCCTAAATCTCATAATTATTTTCATTTAGTACTGCCTCTCAGAGGCTACAGAAGAAACTTGCATGTTTCCCAGAAGACAAAATAAGTTAAATTTACCTTGATCTTAATGCATTGTGTTTCCTTTTGGAGCATCAGTGAGTGTTGGTCCTCTGTTGGTTCCTCAGTGTGAAAAGATGAATCTCAAAATCATACAGTCATTGTTAAAAAGGGTTTGAATACACAGAAATGCTAGAAAACCAAAGAATTTGTGGGACCTGAAGGATTTTTCTGAAGAACAGTGGGCAGTTTAACTGTTCAGGACAAACAAGGAATTCAAGATCAACTATCGGTTAAAAAAAAGCTTATTTGGCTGCTATTACTTTAAGACCTACCACTGCTGAAAGTAATGTGGATCTGACACGCATGGTCGTAGTTTCAATTGTGCTTTAATGTGAAATGATACAGGCTACAGTGAGCGCTGCCGTGTTTGTGCGTGCAATTAAACGGTGTGTGCTACAAGCAACTAAATAAACACACTTCTTGTCAAGAAAAAAATAGACTGAAGCAACAGTTTTGAGTGTGGTGGCCAACCCTCGCCCTGCCCCTGCGTTAACTGCACTAAATATTTTTGACACAATTAAACTTGATAAAATTCAGCGCCTGTGTTAACACATTAATTTCGACAGCACTCGTAGTAGTCAGCCAAAAGTAGTCAGAATACATTACCTTAAATGCATAATCTTGATTACATTGCTAACTGCTTACATTGCTTTGGGTTGCCAGCTCCATGTAGGGATGTTTTTCTAACCACCTCCTTGCTTTCTTAATCCCCACCAAGGCAACTGAATCTTTCCCTTGAATCATAACAATCTGTTCTTTATTCTTTCTGTTACATCCATTTCATGAGCATGTACTATGGTGTATAGGGTCACTAATACACACTACATAATAACCCTGTTTTCAGTTGAACGAAGCCCTTCACAACCACCGAATCGATCCCTTTTGCAAAACCACCCTCCCCTTTTGAAATCCCTCACCCAAGTTCATTTTGTCTGAAACATGCTCTCCTACATCATTCCATATGTGTCTCTCTCCTTCATCCTCTGTTGCCCTAAAGCGCTCCCTGTTCACACTCCCCCTGACCTTGTTTCCAAGCTCGGCTCTGCATTTTTAACCTTCATTCACGCTTGTCCCCAGGCACCAGGAATCCCACACTACCCTTCAACCAGTGTCGTTCTGCATTCCTTCTCCATCAGACTTTTTATACGCTTTTGTGAGAAGAATACATTCTGAGGGAGAGGGGGAGCGAGGCAGAATACATAAATGTATAAAAGCATAGCCTAAAGCCATGTATAGATTTCTCTTTGCCTGTTACATCTCTTTTCATTTGTTGACTGTAAGTGGTTCTCTCTTGTCTAGTTGAAGAGGTGACAGCACCTTTGGGCTGTCTGACAGGAGAATGAAAGAGGAGAACATCGCAGGTCAAATAATTTCACACCACAAAGGACCTTAAAATGGCTAACTGTAAGCCACAAGCTTCAATCAATGTAGTGCTTCATTCAACAGGGCTTCGTTTACTTTATAAATAGCTTGAAGTTTTCATTAATAGGTCATTAAGAAACATTATGTAATTCTTAACAAATTAGCTGTTAATGTGCCTATGAATATATGAATATAAATTAGAGTTTAATTTAATTATATGTATGTAGTATTTTGATAGAATTATTGTATCTCCTGTGTTGAAACAAGAAGTTGGCTGCAAATGGTATTAGAGAGAGACATTGTCATTCTAAAGAGCATCTGATTGGATGATTGGTGTGAAGTGCATTGCATTGTATGAAATTGATGGCTGTAGTGCAGGCTGAGTAATTTTTTTTAAAAAGACAATTTAAGAATTTTTTTTCCAAGCATTGAACACTGACAGCCAGAATCCAGAATCCAGCTTTAAAAAGCTTAAGCATTTAAAGTAGCGGTGCTTTCGTTGAATAAAGTTGTTATTTTTGTTTTCTTTGTGCTCAGAAAGTGTTCTTGATAGCTTCATAACATTATAGTTAAACTACTGATGTCGCATAGACTATTTTAACAATGTTTTGGGCCTTGAATGTGGTAGTTGTGTTGCTGTCTATGCAGGGTCAGAAAGCTCTCGGATTTCATCAAAAATATCTTAATTTGTGTTCTAAAGTTGAACAAATGTCTTATGGTTTTGAAACAATATGAGGGTGACACAATTTTCATTTTTGGGTGAACTAGCCCTTTAATAGAAAAATAATGCATACCTAAGGTGATAATGCAGCCACAATGCGAAGTAAAGCATTATTTTTCTATTAATTTAATGGCCAAGAGTCAATTATTCAACTTACTATGGTTACCTCACCTCAAGGCATTGATCAGATGATGTATTTTAAGACATTTGTCAGGTTTTTGTTCCTAAAACAATCTTCTTATGCATCTCATCTCAAGCATCTGTTGCTAATTCCAAACACAATATTTTTTTTGTTTTTTATGTGTTTGATATTTTTGATAGTTCACCCAAAAATGAAAATTCTGTCAATAATTATTCACCCTCATATTGTTCCCATAAGACATTTGTTCATCTTTAGAACACAAATTAAGATATTGTTGATGAAATCTGAGAGCTTTCTAACCCTGCATTGACAGCAACACAACTACCACGTTCAAGGCCTAAAAAGGTAGTAAGGACTCATTAAAATAGTCATTAAAATGTGAGACAACAGAAGAAATAGTTGAATAAAGTTATTTTTGTTTTCTTTGCGTACAAAAAGTATTCTCGTAGCTTCATAATAATAAGAATTCAGTTGAACTACTGATGTCACATTTTAACAATGTCCTTACTACCCTTTTCAGGGTTCGTACAAGGTGCGTAAAGTGCTTGAATTTGACTGTTGAAATTTAAGGACTGGAAACCCCTTTACAAACAGCAATATTCCTGTAGAGGTACTTGCAAAGTGCTTGAATTATTGAAAGACAATGTATCTATGAAATAAGTGTTCAATTTTTTCAATATGCACACATCTTTTAACGCAAAATTCACAGCATTGAAAACATTCTTTTTTCTCGCTTATTTCAGTAAACAAGACGCGAAAAGATGAACAGATGAACCAAATAATTTGAGCAAGTCATATACACTGGATCTGCTTTGACTGATTCAAACTTATTAATCAGGTTTTAAAACTTTACATCTGCACTTTTAAAAGTTTTTAATGATATTTTATAGCCACTGATTCTGGTGATTGTGTTGTTCTTGTCCTTCTTGATTTAACTGCGGCGTTTGATACTGTGGACCATGATATTCTGATAGCTCGTTTGGAGCAGTGGGTGGGCATAAGGGGCATAGCACTTAACTGGTTCAGGTCATATTTGGATGGACGCACTTTTTGTGTTAGTTGTGGTGACTCTATGTCTTCCTCTGCCCCACTCTTTTGTGGAGTACCGCAGGGTTCATTATTAGGTCCTCTTCTTTTTTCTTTTTATTTGCTCCCCCTCGGTTCAATAATCAGGAAGCATGGCTTGTCATTTCATCTTTATGCAGATGATAGCCAAATCTACTTACCAATCAAAAAGGGTGGAACTATAGGTCCGCTACTTGATTGTCTAAATGACATAAAGGCCTGGATGGCTTTGAATTTTTAAGTTTTAATGATAAAAAGACAGAGGTGATGGTTTTTGGTGGCACCACTGATACCCTACTGGTTGACTTGGGTACTTTGGCTCAATACATCAAGCCAACCATCACTGACTTGGGGGTGAAAATTGACTCTGAGCTAAAGCTCGATAGACAGATTAGGGCAGTTGTCAAATCGAGTTTTTTTCCAGCTAAGGCAGTTAGCAAAAAATAAAGCCATTTCATTATTACTTTGATCTTTCAACTCTGATCTTTCTTTACACCATTTTTAAATTTCAAACAGTCCTGATCGAAATCAAATGATTCACAATACGCAAATTGAAGCCCTGATTCAGGACGTCTAGTTGTGTATTTGATTTAGATCGGAACTCCACGTATCAAGAATCATTTGATTCAGAACAGGAGTTCTCATCTTTTCACGCAAAATTCATGCAATTAAAAACACGTCATACTTTTTTTGTTTTGCTTATTTTAGTTAAAGGTGCCATAGAATGGAAAACGTCTCAAGGTTACATATGTAACCTCAGTTCCCTGAGAATAGGGAACGAGACACTGCGTCCTCTAGAGGGCGTTTTGGGGAACGCTGCAGCGTGACTCGTGTCTGCAGAATACATAGAAAAACTACATGAAATGGCCGGCGCCAACGTATGACGTCACCGCGGCCCGCATGTCGCTGCCGCTGCGTCACTACCGGGCGACCATAACATAAAAGAGGTGCCCGTGCAACGCAATACATCTTCAATGTCTGAAGCTTATCGTCCGAAGCATGGAGAAAAAGTCTAGAGGACGCAGTGTCTCGTTCCCTATTCTCAGGGAACTGAGGTTACATACGTAACCTTGAGACGTTCCCTTTCGAAGGGAACTCTCACTGCGTCCTCTAGAGGGCGCTTTGGGGAACGGATATACCCACGCTGCCATGCTGAGGGGAGTGCATGCTATGCCAGCGAGCACTAAGCAACAATTCTGAGAGGAATTGCCCCTACTAGAACGTGGTGACGGCTGTCAAAACGTTATCCCTCACGGCCAGAGGCCTGAACTGTTACCCACTTACCAGGACTGGGTTAGAACCCAGGGCACAGCTCTAGGCTTGGAATTAGAGTAATTCCTTCTGAGGGAAATGGCTAAGTTTCGATGGAAACTTAGACTTGTCAGAACAAGGAACTACCGCAACATAGGGCCTAGTTCCCTCAGGAACTGGCTCCCATATGAGGGCAGTAAACCTGTCCTGGGTCCGTTCAAAGGGCCACTAGTAGTGGCACGCCCTGATAGTGGATGGTCGGCAGACATCAGCAGTGATATCTAAAGAGTTGAACCCAGGGGACCGGGGTTGTAAGCCAACTCCAATAAATGGGAACGAGGCAAGACGCGTGACCTATACCATAAAGGGTTTTAAGGAGGAAACCAAAACTTGGTGGGAACCTACCAACACGTGGATTTATCAGAAGTGCCCCAGGTATGTGTGCACTTACCACTCTTGTGGATTTTAAGAAAGACGCCCAGGCATAGCGTGGGACGCTTACCGAAATGATCGGGTTTAAGGAGAGTGTTTTCCCAGGGGGTTTCACTATCAGCTCCATGCCGTCCGAAGAGACGGAAAAAGGGGATAACCCTCACGGTGAGGGGATTGCCATGCTGCACCCTACTCTGGACAGAGGCTCGCAAGCTATCTGTCAACAGGGATAAACATGGAGCTGAGACCATCCTGTAGTAGTGGACGATAGTAGAGGACAAATACCTAACCCTGATCCACAGGGAGGATCGTTCTTCAGAAGGGGCACTGCTCTCAGGGAAACCTTAATGAGAAGGGGGAGCGTGCAAAGCCCGGTCCACATGACCTTTATAAAGGTCTGGCAATCTCACGAAGGTGGGTTGGCGCTCAAGGGGACCCTTCCAAAGAAGGGGAGCTGCGTAACCCAACAGGAGCGAATGCTCTCACTGTTATCCTTCGTAGAGGGGAGCATTAATCCAGAATCCAAGGCTGGAGAGTAAAAACCTGAAGTATGAAGGCCAAACTCCTCACCCTGACGCAAAGGGAAGAAACTCGGCCACCAAGGAGTGGTGCTTCTGATTTAGTGAACCCTTAGGAAAGGGGGGCACGCCAACATCCTTGTAAAAGGTAGTCACTCTCAGAGTCTACCCAGGGTAGATTCCCTCCCTAGGAAGGGAGGAAAACTTTCCACCCTGAGATGGTGCTCTGAAGGGGACCCTAGACTTAGGGGAGCTATAAGGTCAGTTCCAAAAACCCTGCGCACAGGGAGGAACGTGAGCTCTTAAGCTCTAAGGGACCCTTTCCTCAGAAAGGGGAGCACTGTTTATGTTTGCCTTAAAGAATTCTGGGTAGCTCCGGAATTAAATATAAGGACAGCTTCCTAACCCTGAGGTCAGGGGGAAAAACCATCCTATGGTTTGACACTTCGTAAAACCTTTCCTCGGTCCTAAAGTGTCGGCTTTCTAAGGTGTTTAAACACCGAAGGATGCTCAAACCCTCTCACATAGAGGGAGGCATTCGTCAGCCCGGGTGTAGATTCTACATCAAGTACTACCTCAGCCCTCAGGCTAGAATGAGGTGGCTTGAAATGAGTCACAGAGTGACGCTCAGATACATAAAACCCTTTCCGCAGAAAGGGGAGCGTTCACCAAAGTAAACTGGAATCAAGACCCAAAGCTAGAAAGCGATCAACAGGTGGTGCTCAATTAAAACCTTTTCCGCAGAAAAAGGGAGCATCCATAGCCGCTCCGAGTCTGCAGCGAGCACTCGGGCCTGCTGGCACTCCTATTTAAGCGAACTCCTGTCTCAACAGGTGGAGAAGCTCCGTTTCCATGGAAACCGGGAGCTAAAGAGGAAGATCCTCTGGGCTTTCACCTACAGCGGAATCCTGTAGTTCACTTAGGAGAGGACACGAAGCGGATCCTCGTACGCAGGCCATCTGCAACAGAGTTAAACATGCTAGTGCAATCCTAAAAATGCATATTTTTAAGATGCTTACCTAGGTGAAAGGAACAATTTTCCTTTGTTTGTTTAACCACTGAAGAGGGGAAACCTGATCTGTAGGCTGTCCCTGCTGGAACAAGTGTTGTGCAGACGGACACCACCATGCGACCGGTAGGGAGGGGTGCTCCGTCGAGTTATCCGTATTCCTAAGGAATAAGCACAACACGCAACCTAACCCCGCAGGCCAAACACCCACCAGCCGTAGGGGGCGTTATTAGGGAGTTATGCTCCTGTCTCACCAGGACATAAAGTCTAACTAGGCCTGCAACGGACAGCGTTAAACATGCCAAGGGCAAACCTAAGAAAAAGTCTTAGGGAGCTTACCTTGAAGAGGACAGAAGTCCTATGTCTAACATATGCTGTAAGGGTTGGTTTACCGCACAGCCTGTGGCGTGGAGAGGGCGAACACTGCGGTAACCTTAATCCATAGGATCAGAGGGGGAGCGTCCGCCGTAGAGTCATCATATTTCTTCTGTGAAGAAAGAAAACAACATACACAGGCCTGAGACAGCATGAAGTTCCCTTATTTTTACTTTAAAAAATAAAAATGGATCGTACTCACCCATAAGAACATCCTGCTTCGTTGTTGAAAAAGGCGGGTTCCCTCAGAAACCGCATAAATGATAGATTCCAGACCATCAGTAAATTAGGGTTCTATACAGGTAGAACCACCAAAGAACATCATGTGTCCGGGGAGTGCAGGAAGCCTCGATGGAGACAGGGGAATTAATATGGTTACCCGACTGGACGTAGGGAAGGCAAAAAGTTTTATTTCGTACTGCTCTGGTCCTTGCGAGAACGTTGTCTCACTTGGATCACTTCCCTCAAATCCTGTCTGCCACCCTTCGACCCGCGTCGCCTCCTAGACCTGCCAGCAGGCGGAGGAGGGGCGCGGGATGCAACACTAGCCTTCTGCACTCGTCTCTGTTCCTCAGAAGGAGACGGAGCAGGACCCCTGTGGTGTTCGGGCTGAGACCTGGACCTTCGAGGAATAAAGGACTTAAAGGCAGCTGAGCGCGTCTTCGCTTCTCTGAACTTTTCGACCACCGTCTCGACGGAGGCACCGAAAAGCTCAGATAGCGAAACCGGTGCGTCGAGAAGAAAGCCCTTCTCTTTCTTCCCGACATCAGCCAGGTTCACCCACAGATGTCTCTCCGTAACCACCATAGCCCCCATAGCCCTACCCATATGGGTAGCGGCCTGCTTGGTGGCACGAAGAGCAAGATCTGTGGTGCGACGGAGCTCAGCCACCTGGTCAGGGGAGAGACCCTGACCATTGTCCAGGTCTTTCAGCAGATCGGCCTGGTAGGCTTGAAGCACTGCCATGGTGTGCAATGCACCCACCGCCTGACCCGCTGCTGCATACGCTCTGCCATTCAACCGAGATGTTACTTGCAGGGCCGGAGAAGGCAGAGAGGGAGTCTTTAGAGAGGATGCCTGCCCCGTGGAGAGATAGCCGGCTAGCGTCTCTTCAACAGGGGGCATCCTCTCATAGCCGTGATCGCGCAACCCCTCGATGTTAGCATAGTTCGCCATAGATGAACTATGGATGCGGTATGAGTACGGCTTCTTCCAGACCTTCTCGATCTCTACATGAAGATCGGGAAGGAATGGAAGGCTCACTGGAGCTGGGTGGTTATGGCCTGAAAGATAGCGCTCGTCGAGGCGACCTCGCGAGACTATCTTTCTAGCCCGCTTCCACGGTAGGTTAAGCCTGGCCATGGCGCGGTCCATAACCTCCAACAGCTCTTCGTATGCAGGGCAGGAAGGCTGAGAGGATTCAGCCTCAGCCTCCTCATCCATCTCTAGCTCTTCCTGTTCTTCTTGGGTGGAACCCAAAAGAGCACTCGCTCCCGGATCTGATGATGTCAGAGATAACACATCATCATCAGCTAGGAGCCTGTCATCGTCTCTGGCTGGCGAGTAAGAAAGAGAAAAACCCCTTTCAAGCTCGTCAGCCAGTTCCACTTGCGAGCCCCACGAGCTCAATCTCCTCCGTGCCTCGGCAGCGGCAGGACCCGAACCGCGAGGTGCAAGTGGACGCTCATCTTTCCTCAGAAAGAGAGACAGACAAGACCGGAGCTTTCTCATAGAAAAGCGCTCGCAATGAACACACGATGCCCCCTCAAGGACATCGCGTGCATGCTCTTCGCCCAAACAAAGTACGCAAAGATCATGTGTGTCATCAGGTGTCAAATAACGAGGACACGGATCAACACACCTCTTAAACGATTTGCTAGTGCTCGCCATGATAGTAGTTAAACAAAAGGATTCTTACCGTTTCTTTCCAATGCACTCACAGACAGAGAAAGCTGAAGACAGCGAAGATGTATTGCGTTGCACGGGCACCTCTTTTATGTTATGGTCGCCCGGTAGTGACGCAGCGGCAGTGACATGCGCGCCGCGGTGACGTCATACGCTGGCGCCGGCCATTTCATGTAGTTTTTCTATGTATTCTTCAGACACGAGTCACGCTGCAGCGTTCCCCAAAACGCCCTCTAGAGGACGCAGTGAGAGTTCCCTTCGAAAGGGAACTGTATTTACCTAGGCATAGTTGAATAATAACAGTTCTGTACATGGACATGACATACCGTGAGTTTTAAACACCATCGTTTCCTCCTTCTTATAGAAATCTGATGTTTACAAAACACCACTGAAAAATAGGCTAATCCTAACAGCGACTATTATGTAAGAGTTGCGATCATTAATAATTACGCCCCCAACATTTGCATAGCCGAAACATCAGAAGTTCTGCAGCTAGGCTATTGTGAAAAAAACAAAAAAAAAAACAAAGCGAGGACAATAGCAAAAATGGCAGATCGCGGGAATAAATGTTATGTTCCAGGTTGTGCGGGAGATGTGCAGGGATGGTTGGTGTCTGTAACTTACTCAGAAAGGCAAGGAAAACAAATAAGGCAATCTAATAAAATAAGACTAGCCACTGAAGGGATATGGTTAGCTTACTGCTAGCGGTAGCCTGTTATATTGTAGTACACTTTTTTTTCAGCTGAATCAGTTACACCATTGCATTGTAAAAAAAGTTTCTAGGTGCTCCAGTCAGAACGTGTATCATGAATCTTTTGATTTAGATTGGGACTTCAAATCATGTATAGCGAATCATTTGACTTTGACTTTTGCGTATTGTGAATCATTGATCTAGATTGGAACTTCACATATCATGAATCATTTGAGATTTCTGATTAAAGTCCTTGCGAATCAAAAAAATAGTGTTTGAAAAGTCCTTGAAAGTCCTGGAATTTATAGAGCATCTGTATGAACCCTGCTTTTGGGCCTTGAATGTGGTAGTTGCTATGCTGTCTATGCAGAGTCAGAAAGCTCTTGGATTTCATCAAAAATATCTTAGTTTGTGTTCCGAAGATAAAAGAAGGTCTCACGGGTTTGGAACGATATGTGGATGAGTAATTAATGACAGAATTTATATTTTTGGATAAACTATCCCTTTAAATAAATTCATCTGTCCACATTTTTTGGTTCTGGTCTTTTCAGTAGAGAAGAAACAACACTGCACATGTTTACATAAAATCATTATGAGAGAGATCTTCCTCTCTCTCCTCCATTCATTCCTTGTCTCCCTCCACCCTCTCGTTAATACTCAAACGCATTCCACAGAAGTATTACCATCACTTTCCTTTTATGGG
>NC_133379.1:28421019-28461757 GCF_049309525.1 Garra rufa
ATATATATATATATATATATATATATATATATATTATATATATATAATATATATATATAAAGAAATATATATAATGCAATAATGCTAAAATTCTGTTTAGGAACAGAATTTTTCATTATTCAAACTGTTCCAAAGTAGCAAGACAGTAACAAACAAACTCTGTGTGATGTTTAGGTACCATACGGGCACATTCACAGTATTACTAGTGTGCATTTGTATTCATTTGTGTGTAATTCAACTGCCAATTGCTGTTTTCTGTATCGATAGCACGTTTAAATAGTTTGTGCGGGATTTGTGTCAGTGCCATGTGTGTGTGAAGGATCGGCCGCCGGGTTGCCATGAGAACAGCATGGGGCATCTGGGAGAATGACGCCATTGATTAGCAACTGAGGATTAGAGAGTGCAAAGCAATTATGCAGCATAATGGCTTTAAGTGCCTGTGTGTGATTTACAGTTGGTATGTGTACATCGAACAAATCAGCAAGGGGCCCGGCACGACTTCTTCACATGCACATGCACGTGTCCGTGACTAGATGTTATCTTGTCTCCTCTGACCAATGGTAAACTTGCACTGTCTCACCTCGTCTTTTCATTCTTTGGTTCTCTTTGAACCTTTTCTTCTCAAATCCATAGCTGGACTGCTCTGTATGCAGGAGAATATCAGCATCCTCCACCGTTTGAGGACACCAGTGTCTGGAGCAGCACAATATCTTGCCTACGTCTGTGGTGCAGCCTCTGTTGTGTCATCAAAAGGAGACGGCGGGGTCATTGTATCTCCCACAGTCAGTTGTTTTCAGGTCACTTTTCCAGACGCTAGTCTTTGCAAACACTTCTTTCATTCTGTTGCTGCTGCATTGGAAATATTGATCGCTCTCTTTTTTTTTACAACCAAAAAAATACATCATAGGGCTTGAAGCCGAAACAGCAAAATATGCAGACTCATATGCATTCAGTACGATACTGTATATTGTAGGTGTGGGAGTCTGGGTCGCTGCTGAAGCTGAAGGATAGAGCAATGATTGCTTGAATTTCTTTTAGTACTTGAACCAGCCACTTGCAGGCAAACCTCGACTAGGCAATATACTGGCTTGTTGTCATTACACAGAATCCTAAACAGGTGCAAAAGAAAAAAAAAGAAAAAAACATCAAGTGATAAAAGGTATCAGGTATCAGTGCTTCCCTAGCAAAGAGGGATCATACAAAATATAATTTTTTATTTATTACTGACCTGAATAAGATAAAAATTACCCCGTTCAAAAGTTTACATACAGTTGATTCTTAATACTGTGTTGTTACCTGAATTAGTGATGAGTTCATGAGTTCCTTGTTTGTTCTGAACTGCCCGCTGTTCTTCAGAAAAGTTCTTCAGGCCCCACAAATTCTTTGGTTTTTCAGCATTTTTGTGTATTTGAACACCTTCCAACAATAACTGTATGATTTTGATATCCATCTTTTCACACTGAGGACAACTGAGGCACTCATATGCAACTATTACAGAAGATTCAAACGCTCACTGATGCTTGAGGAGGAAAGACGATGCATTAAGATGCATTTTTTGAACATAATGAAGATGTGTACATTTTTCTTATTTTGCCTAAATGGCATAATTATTTTCATTTAGTACTGCCCTTCAGAAGCTACAGAAACTACTTACATGTTTCCCAGAAGACAAAATAAGTCAATTTTACCCTGATCTTCAGTTTCCAAATGTTTTCACCCCCTGACTTTTAATGCATTGTGTTTCCTTCTGAAGCATCAGTGAGTGTTTGAACCTTCCGTAACAGTTGCATATGAGTTCCTTAGTTGTCCTTAGAATCTCGAAATCATTAAATCTTGGACAGTTTTGACAATGTCCTTAGTACTTGTCTGGGCCTTGAATGTGTTAGTTGCATTGCTGTCTATGCAGGTACAGAAAGCTCTCGGATTTCATTCAAAATATCTTAACTTGTGTTCCGAAGATGAACAAAGGTCTTACGGGTTTGGAACAACATGATAGAAGTTTAATTTTTGGGTGAACTATCTGCAGTGCATACTTTATCATCTTTATTATCTTTATCTTTATCTTTATCATTCTTAGTGTGAATGGGCCTTTAAACAGGGAGAAAATGACTAATCTGTGCATGTGTGTGTGTGTGTGTGTGTGTATGCAGAAGTATCTCAGTGTGACCCTGGAATCAGTCCTGGCCAAGAAAATCACAGCAGCGTCACTGATGAGTAGTGATTCAATTACAGTAGTGCAAGGTGTCCTTCTTTCTACCTGCCTTCCGGGTGATATCTCCCTCTCTCTGTATTGCTCCTTCTAACTCTCCTTTTCTGGGACAATAGAGGACTGGAGGTGGAGGCCAACAGCTCTAAAACTACTTCTGGTACCTTGGTGCTGATTGTTTAGGGTGGCTTTTTCGTCTAAAAGTAGGGAATGTTCTTTCCCTCTGACCACAGTATGGATGTGAACTCCAGAAAGGACACTGTCACTGCCATGGAGACATTCTGGAACTGTTGCCTTGGAAACAGTAATCATGACTTGAGCGAGGGGTGAAATGGAAGAGTTTTTTGAGGGTGGAAGAGTGTAATCCCCTCCACCTTGTTATTAGAGTTGCAATTGAGTCAAAGATTAGGCAGAGATGGAGGTGAGAGTTTTGGCTTTCTTCCTTTCCTTCTTTTTCTTTTTTATACATTTTCATTTTTACTCTACCTGACTTCATGTCCTGTCGTTCAGACCTTCTCTTCTACTGTAACACATTTTTGGTCTCAAACATTGCTAACTACATGGGCATGTCAATCAATTTCATTGGTGTCAGTAAGGATGCATGAAAGGGATAGTTCACCCAAAATAAAAAATTCTGTCATATCATTCCAAACCCATAAGAACTTTGTTCATGTTTTGAACATAAATGAAGATATTTTTGATGAAAACCAAGAGCTTTTTGACCCTGCATAGACAGAAATAGTACTACCATGTTCAAGGCCAAGATACGGACATCGATAAAATAGTCCATGTGATAACAGTGGTTCAACCGTAATGTAATGAAACTACGAGAATAATTTTTGTGCACAAGAAAACAAAAATAACAATTTTATTTAATAATTCTTCTCTTCCGTGTCAGTCTTCGACGTGCATTCATGAGAGTAATGACTATTTTTATCGATGTCCTTACTGCCTTTCTGGGCCTTGATTGTGGTAGTTGTGTTGATGTCTATGCAGGGTCAGAAAGCTCTCAGATTTTATCAAAAATATCTTTATTTGTATTCCGAAGACGAATGAAAATACAAAACAGATTACAGATTACAAACAGATTTGTTAAATTAAATCAGTCATGTTCGTTTGAACGGTCTGTGTCCACAAAACTTAAAAAAAAACAATGCTGTTTTCAATGTTGATAATAAAAGAGATTATCAGCTGTATTAACAATACTGTATTTTGATCAAATAAATGCAACCTTGGTAAGCATAAGAGACTTCTTTTAAGAACATTAAAAAATCAAAAAAATCCCAAACTTCTGAAACGTAGTGCACATATTTATATGTGATAATATTTCATTTAAATGAGTACGTAAAGAGAAAGTTAACCCAAAAAATAAAATTACCCCATGATAGGTAACAGTAATCTCTAGATTACACTAACTGATCCTAATAGCACACGTACATCACAGAGACGTTTTTCTGACTCATGTATTTACATCTGAAAGACATATTTTTTAGATTGTTTGCTCATCTGCAATACGTCTATAGGACGTTTCCTATCAGATGTCAGACGTCTATAAGATGTCTTTAAGATGTTTATGAATTAGAATGTATGTAAAACTGACATATTAGAGACGTCTTTCATATGTTTGTACACAGCAGATGCTTTCCAGATCAAGTGATCTTTAACAGACATCTTGCAGACATACATATGCTATCTGGGGATGTACGCGCATTTGTGAGAGAGTTGTGTTTCAGCGGATGACGTAGCATAAGCTCCACTGAGAATATGCTAGTCTCATGAGAGCCAAGTTTTGTTTACAGCAAAGGAAAACCAGTCTTCTCTTGGCTGTATATCAAAATCCTCAGACATTATTCTTTACAAATCCCTGTTTTGCACTTCGCTTCCTTGTTTGCCATTTCTCAACGGAGTTTACGCTACACCTACATCATCTGCTGGAATGCCACTCTCTAGTGAACATGCGTGTAACAGTTAGCAAAAGCGAAATATTACGGTTTATAAAGTTTTACATATGGATATTTTTCATACACAAAGAAAAAGGCCTTTATTTACCCTCCAAAACCATGTTGAGTACTGTTTTTATGATGAATGGATGCACTTTTTGGGGTTTTAAAATTCCATTTATTGCCATTACAAAGCTTGGAAGAGCCAGGACATTTTTAAAAAATAGGGTGAGGGAGAGTAAATCATAAGGTAATTTTCATTTTTGGGTATAAACTATTCCTTTAAAAGTCCCTTTTACTACTTTTACCCTTTTACTACAATTAAATGATTAATTGCATTTTACTACATACTCATATGAGTACTTAAAGTCCCTTTACTACAATAGACCAATTTAAGCTTTATTTTGTTCATTTATCTGTTCATGGAACATGACAAATTAGCATTAATGCATTTTCAAGGGCAGCATTCTCATTAAATATCCACCGTATCCTCCGCAACAAGTGTTTCATGCTAATTTCAATTTATTTTATCTTTCCGTTTGGTGTGAAGTTCATAAACTCATCATAATTGACAAACCTTGAACAAACGCTAATTTGATTACACACACCCTGGATCTCCAGATTACATCCGTTTATGTGCGCCATGAACTTCTCTCCTGTGCTTTCATGGCGTCCCAGTAGGGAGCCAAGTGCACATCATAGTTCTCCCCCAGCTGCTCTTTTCACAAACCCCGATTCCACATCCGCCTCAGCTGTTCCTGAAGGAAGACAAACACGCCCGACGCCAATAAAACCGCAGCGCGACGCTCCCCCAACGTCGCCGAACGGATGAACTTCGCGGGGAGCCGCAGAACCCTCACCAGCTCCCCACAGTTCCGGCTGCATATCCAGCGTGTAATAGAAGACGGTGAGAATTCAATAATCATCAGAGTCCTCGTCTCCACATGCTCTACTGAACAGGAAAATAATTACATTTCTTTGCTCGTTTTTTGTCTCAGATAAATTATGGATCCCTTATCTGGCTCCAAGGATAAACCAATCTGATTCACGGGCCAATTAACAAGCATTCTTGCACCTCGATGGAGCGTGCTCTGTGTCTCATGAATGAGTGGCATGCGCCAAAAACGCCACGAGAAGATGCGATTTTCATAACACATTCTCTATCAAACACCACACGTTTCTTGCACGTATTTCTATTTTATGATTCTACGATATATAATATATTGCCCAATTGATGTTCAACATGTTTCATGCCCTGTTTTTTTTTATCCTCGCCATCTGTATTCCTGCTCTCAACAAAAACGGCGCTTTTCTTTGCTTCTTACAATCCCTTTCTCCCCTTGCTCTTCCTCATCGTACACCTGACTCATCCTCACCTCTAACCTCACAGTACAGAGAGGCTTTGGATGAGTCGTAATGATGGTCAGGCAGAGCGGCTCTGAGACGTGGGAGGGGTTGTGTTCTGAGGGCACTCTTTTGGTGCGTGGCGCTCTGAAGCTGGCTGCGTTTGATCTCCTCGAAATGCCACAGGTTATTGTGTTTCTGCTTAAAGTGGTCTTACAAGAGACATGTGGAATGCCGTCAGCTCTGAGGCTGAGTTAGGGAAAAGGTGGGGGGATTTTACAGAAGGTGCTGTTCATGTAAGCTCTAAGACTGTAAACATTTATTTTTAAAGTGTGTCATACGTATTTCATAGTTCTGTGATAACACAGAATGAGGAAATGTTATTATTTAGAGCAATATGTGTTTTTTCTATTTTCATTTCACACTCATGTACACCTAGCCTACAGTACATTAGTAATATTGTAATATTGGGATACGGTTTAAATCACACACACACACATAAGTGTGTATATACTGTAATAGTCTACCTTCACAATCTATGAACTACCAGAGACTCGGCTTATTCTAGACTGAAACACAAAGACGGGTGCACAAAAAATGAATTGTGTCTACTGATAGTGTCATTTGCTTGCACTTGCTTTCTGCGGAAGCTTGTTTCCATCTCAGAGTATGAAAAGGTAATTGCTGTGTGGTAACTTCATATTGCACAATTACAGATATATTAGATTTCACTGTCTCCCACAATTTTGATTTAACTATGTATGTGTATACAGTTGAAGTCAAAAGTTAAAGTTAAGTTAATGCAAAACTTAATTATTTTACCAAAATAAGAGAGACCATACAACATGCATGTTATTTTTATTTAGTACTGACCTGAATAACAGAAAATAAGAGAAAATAATAGTTAAATTTATAAAATTACTCCGTTCAAAAGTTTACATACACTCGATTCTTAACACTTTACCTGACTGTTCCATGGCTTTTATTTATTTATTTATTTATTTTTGGTTTGTTTGTTTAGTAATAGTTGTTCATGAGTCCCTTGTCCTGAACAGTTAAACTGCCCCACTGTTCTTCAGAAAAAAAAAAAAACTTCAGCTCCCACAGATTTTTGTTTTTCAGCATTTATCCATCTTTTCACACTGAGGACAACTGAGGGACTCTCATGCAACTATTATAGAAGGTTGAAATGCTCGCTGATGCTCCAGACGGAAACATGATGCATTAAGAGTCAGGGTTGAAGCTTGAATATCAGGGTAAATATAACTTATTTTGTCTTCTGGGGAACTTTCTGTGGCTTCTGAAGGACAGTACTAAATAAGAAATATGTACACATCATTCTGTTCAAAAGTTTACACCCCTGACTCTTAGTGCATATTTTTTCCTTCTGGAGCATCAGTGAGTGTTTGAACCTTTTGTAATAGTTGAGTCCCTCTGTTGCCCTCTGTGTGAAAATATGGATCTCAAAACCATACAGTCACTGTTGAAAAGGGTTCAAATATACAAAAAGTGCTGAAAAGCCACATAATCTGTGGCACCTAAAAGATTTTTCTGAAGAACAGCGGGCATGTCATGATCTGGTCTGTGGGGTTTTCCCTCAGCCACCTGAGGTCGCTGTTTCCCTTGCACTGCACTTCCCTGATTGTGCACACCTGTCTTGTGATTGTTACACCTGTTCACAATTATACGGACTTTAAAGCTGCTCGTGTCTCACTGCTCATTCTGGCTGCATTGTCTTCTGTGTGGTTTGTTTCTGTGTTCCCTGGATCTTTGACCGTGTTTTCAGTTCTGTTTATTTTGTATTGTTTCAAGTTGTGTTGTGCCGTGTTGGCCTTTTGTTCTGTTTATTTGTGTTTATTTAATTAAAATCTTCTTCCCCGCATTTGGACCCAGATCTCCTCCTTCTCTACGTGACAGAATGCAGCCAGCACAAATGGGTCCAGCGGGGAGGAATTTTTTCGAAGAGTCGGCCGCTCGCTTCGAATATATATATGCTTGCCTGGCAGCGATGGACACCTACAAACCGGTGGCGATCAATCACTCTCTGCCTGATGCGGCGGCGACCGCTATCTCTGTTTCCGAAGCGGCGGCGACCGCTATCTCTGTTCCTGACGCGGTCGTGATCAATCTCTCTGTTCCGGACGCGGCGGTGACTGCTGTCTCTGTTCCCGAGCCAGGGGCGTCCGACGCCGGACCCGAGCCGAGGGAGATGTCCTTCGAGGCGCTGTCGGCCGCTCGCTTTGAATATATACATGCTTGCCTGGCGGAGATGGACACGTACAAACCGGTGGCGATCGATCACTCTCTGCCGGACGCAGCGGTGACCGCGCTCTCTGTTCCGGACGCGGCGGTGACCGCGCTCTCTGTTCCGGACGCGGCGGTGACCGCGCTCACTGTTCCTGACGCGGCGGTGACCGCGCTCTCTGTTCCTGACGCGGCGGTGACCGCGCTCTCTGTTCCGGACGCGGCGGTGACCGCGCTCTCTGTTCCTGACGCGGCGGTGACCGCGCTCTCTGTTCCGGACGCGGCGGTGACCGCTTTCTCTGTGCCGGACGTGGCGGTGACTGCTGGCGTTCCTCTGGCGGCTATGCCAGCTCACGTTCCTCTGGCGGCTATGCCGGCTCGCGTTCCTCTGGCGACTGACGTTCCTCTGGCGGCGAAGCCAACTCACGTTCCTCCACTGCACGGGCCTGGCCCGCCATCCCTCCCCCTGATTCACCTTCCACCGTTCCTCCTCCCTCCAGATGGTTTGTTTTGTTTTTTTTCCGTTGGAAACGTCTGGAAGCCGTTCCCTTGAGGGGGGGTAATGTCATGATCTGGGCTGTGGGGTTTTCCCTCAGCCACCTGAGGTCGCTGTTTCCCTTGCACTGCACTTCCCTGATTGTACACACCTGTCTTGTGATTGTTACACTTGTCTCAACTCACACCTGTTCACAATTATACGGACTTTAAAGCTGCTCATGTCTCACTGCTCATTCTGGATTTGGACCCAGATCTCCTCCTTCTCTACGTGACAGGGCAGTTTAGCTGTTCAGGACAAACAAGGGACTCATGAACAACTATCACAAAAAAACAAAACAAAACAAAACAAAAAAAACAGCTGTGTATCATTCAGGTAACAACACAGTATTAAGAAGCAAGTGTATGTAAACTTTTGAACAGGGTCATTTTTATAAACTAAACTGTTATTTTCTTTTGTGGACTAGATGAAGTCTTTTATGTGAAATATCTTATTCAGGTCAGTACTAAATAAAAAAAATAACATTTTGCAGATTCTGCAAGGTGTATGTAAATTTTTGACTCATATATACATGCTGATTGGGCCAAATTAAACCACAGAACTTTCTTATATCTTTTTGACTTCTGCTTATATAGGCATAACTGATAATAAACAATTGACATGTGTGAAGTGAAAAGAATGCAGTTTTTATTTATTTTTTTAGCAAAGAGCCTACCTACTGAAACTGCATTGTTGGTAGTTATTTAATAACACACAGAAAACTCGTTTGTGCATTCGTCTCATACTGCTCAGCATTACAATAGAAAACAAAATGAATGTAAACCACGTATAGAATATACAATGCAATAGCATTGAATTATTGTCAGGCACGCCAACTGAGAGTGGGTTTTGCTGAGAAATCGTTGAACACTACTAGGAAATCTTCTTACAAACAAGGTGCATTCTATATGTGCTTAGGTGGTCTCTTTGTTGGTGTGTATGTGTGTGTTGTGTAATCACACTAGGAAATGGAAGTTCAGAGCATACTGCTTTAGAATAGAATACATCTGGGATCCTCATAGGGAAAAATCCAATGAATTTCAATAGTACTGTACTTCTGTTAGAATCATTGAGCGCTATTGATCCTGGATACCCTGAGAATCCCTCCATTGAAGATGGGAAAACTTTGAATGATTTAAGCCTGGATGGAGAATGTCAATGATTTAACCGGTCCTTCCTTAAAACTGCAACTTCTGGGTCCTTTCTAAAAATTGTATCGGATTTTGGATGATACGCATCTTCTTTATCTTTCCGTCCTGCTCTCTTATTCAATAAAGGTCTTGTAAACAGATCAATGGTAATCTTAGGCACATCATTATAATAAAAATTGCTTTTCAATCAGAGACGCCTCACATTTCTCAGGCGAAGCACGCAGCGTGTTGGGCATAAGTCTTCCTGACAGACGGATTCAGATCCAGGCAGAGCTCTAGGGACGAAAGGATAGAGAAGCTCACTTAAACACAGCTAATAAAATCGAATCCATCTGCGCCTTCATCCCACACGAAGCGGAGGCTAAAGGGATATAAGTACAACTTTCATTTAGTTAATTTTCACTGTCAGATTACACAAGGTCGAAGAGAGAAACACAGAGAGAGAGGAACAACAAGACGGCTCTTTCATCTGGATGTTGAGGAAGATGGAAGGATTAGAAACAGCAGCTGCTATAAGAGGATTTAGTTGCCTTTGCTTATAGCCTCTGCCTTAACTCCTCACACTAAAGAGAAGTGGTTCCTGTCTAGCTAACTACTCGTCTATGGACATTTCCCCCTGTTTAGTGGTCTTCTACCTCCCCTTTTGCTCAGTCTGACAGTTGTTGACATGAAGTCACAAATCAACAAAGTCCAGGCTGATGATTACTGGGTAAGTGCTAGTCTGGACTAGCTAGGCATAGGTTAGGGCAGGGGTGCCCAAACTCGGTCCTGGAGGGCCAATGTCCTGCAGAGTTTAGCCCCAACTTGCCTCAACACACCTGCCAGGAAGTTTCTAGCCTAGAAGGCAAGCCTGCAACCATTAGCCAAAAAAGCTAAAGTAACGCTTCCGGTCTGGCAGTACGTGGGAAAGAAGACCAGAGGCCATTTTTATGTCAATGGAGGAGAGGCTTTACTACACTAAGCAAACAGCTTTTCAGAGGAAACGGCTTATCATAAACAATACTTTTGGATTGAATTATTTTTAGAGTTTACCACAAAAAAAAAAATGTTTTATAAGAGAAGTCATTGACTTTTGCGGCAGGTGGGATTTAGCTTACGGCACTTCTCATTCATTCCTATGGTATCCGTAAACAGCAATTAAGTGTCACGCAACTCTGGCTGAAATTCGATGACGTTAATGCTGTAATGTGTTATTAAGGGACATGTGATCCAAGTTAGCCATTACGCTTTCTCCAATAGTAAGTAATACAGACCCTCTCATCTCCCTATAGTAAGAAAATCTCTGGCTGTATCCGAAATCGCTCCCTATACCATCAAATAAGGCTTACATTTGAGTGGACAGCCATTTTTAGTGGTGTCCGAAACCATTCTCAAAACGTTCTCGAGTGCACTCATTCAATCCCACAATGCACTGTAAAAACGAGTGTACAACCGATGTACACTCACCTGGTTAGTCGCACACATAAACCAGCAAAGGACCAGCTTAAACCAGAATCAAAACCTACCTAACCAGCATCCCAGCATCAAAACCTACCTAACCATCATATGCTGTTTTTTTCAACAGGGTGGGTATAGGGGGCGATTTCGGATACAGCTTCTGGTTTCTAGCATGCCTAATAGCTTAATTAGCTGGTTCAGGTGTGTCTAATTGGGGTTGAAGCTAAACTCTGCAGGACACCATCCCTCCAGTTCCATGTTTAGGCCCCCCTGGGTTAGGGTGACCATATGTGTCAATTTTCCGGGACACATCCTGGCCAGGATTTCTATATTTAGCTTTGTTTTCCTGCTAAAGGTAATGATCGAAAGGAAGTTTGACCAATAACATGCAGGCATTGTACATATTTGACCAATCGTGGTGCATGAGAAGGTGGAATCTACAGAGAACGGTCAAAGCGATGCAAATATGCATACATATTAGATCTGTTTGGTCATTCATTCATTCAACTTGAGGCTGACTGATGGTTGTATGACATTAAAGTACTACGAGTACTACGGGTCACCCTAGCACAGGTTAGTGGATGAAACGGGTCAGACATAGTCATTCTTGAGTATTTGACATGATTAGTCAATGACTACACTGATTGAAAGTAAGTCTTACAGCTGTGCATGTTTTATTCACTAAGACAGGGGTGCCCAAACCAGGTCCTGGAGGGCCAGTGTCCTGCAGAGTTTAGCTCCAACCCCAATTAGACACATCTGAACCAGCTAATCAAGCTCTTACTAGGCATGCTAGAAACTTCCCGGCAGGTGTGTTGAGGCAAGTTGGAGCTAAACTCTGCAGGACAGAGTTTGGGAACCCCTGCACTAAAATAATGAGCTAATAAGAGTCATACATTCAGGAATCGGGCTACACAGCTTGTGCTATAAGTGTTTGATTCACTGTGATTTGAACAAGCTCATAAGAGTCATTTGGTGGGGAATCAGACTACCCTGTTTGCGCGTTATGTTCACTAGGGCTGGTTAAAAAAATACAGATTTCTCAATTTAAATCTATTCTCATTTTTATAAAACTAAGTTGATTCTTAAATCCCAAGAATCAATTAGTCTAGCCTGTTTTCAGTTAATAAACGGAACATTGTAGCACACCTCCCATCCAACCAATCGTAAAAAGCTTTGTGATTTGTGACTTCTGATATGAAACAAAGACTTTAGATTTTAAATTTGGTCCATTTTATTACAATATTCAAAGAATAAATGCGTTTTGACTCTGTTTAATGAGGAGTGAAAGATCGCTGTACCACCTCAGTTCAGAAGAAGCAGCAGTGTGAAGCGCATGTAAACTGATCGTGGCCTCTGCTTTAATACCAGTTTCAACATGAAGTAAACGTGAATTAATTGATGGTATGTTAAAAAAAAAGAAAGAGTACAACATATCAGAAACCATATCCTGTCTCATGTAATCGCTTAATCAATGTTTTGACCGGATAAAGATGTCAATATAACAACTTGTAAACAATTTCACGTAACGTCATATTTACCTCAAAAAAACATATTCAGTGACCATGAACTCAGCTAGACAAATGAACTAGAGTTCTTGTAGATTCAGAATAGTTTTGCAGAAACAATTTTAGATTATAAGCAGAAGAATTATGTAGAAGAAACGGTAAAGGAATCAAATGCAATTTTAAGTATTTATTTTCTTGGTTCTCAACCAGCGGTTTTCGGTGGTGCTCTCTTCAGCAGATCAGAGGTCTGCAGGGCACATTAATCCAAGTTAGAGTCGTTCTCCAATTTAAAGTTGATGAGCTAGAGCTTGAGAGCATGATCTGAAGTACACCGTTGACCTACACCGGTTTTCATAAATCAGAACGAGACCTTTCCAGCCAAGGGGATTTTTAAAGTCTTTCTGCTAAAAGACTTTAATAGGTCTTATTTTATAACCGCCTGAGGCCATTTAAGTCTGTATTATCCAAATTAATTATCCTGATATAGTCAGATATCTTAAACTGTAGCTGAACAGCAGTTCCATTAAATCTCATTGTGCACTTCAAGCCATATTGTACCAGTGGGATGGGGCTGACCGACTGAGGGCCGTCGCTTATGGTGCTGACAGTGTGCGCTGCTGATGATCCATCACTGTTGTCTAAGAGGAAGATACTGAGATGATGGATGGCTGCAGTTAGAAGCAGCAGGCCTGAGCTGTGATTGATTGACTGCGTGACTGCAAGTTGAGTTAGTAGTGTACCTGTGTACACATCCAGTGCTACTGTATGCTAAACACTTCGGTAGCACTGTAAATGAATACAAGGCTTGCTCGATTTTCAGAGCACGAATTGCTGGAATAAAATTGCTTTACACAATGTTTTTCTAAGAAGTAGGGATAGTGAGTGTGATATAACTTTAATATTATTCTTTGATAAAAGAAATTAAGGTTTTTGAGGAAAACATTCCAGGATTTTTCTCCATATAGTGGAATTCAATGGGGATCAGCAGGTTGAAGGTCCAAATTGCAATTTCAGTGCAGCTTCAAAGGGTTCTACACGATCCCAGATGAAAAATAAGGGTCTTATCTAGCATAACGATCCGTCATTTTCTAAAAAAAAACAAACAATTTATATACTTTTTAACCACAAATTCTTGTCCTGCACTAGCTCTGCATCCACGATTTAACGTATTACGTAGTCACGGGTGATGTAGGCAGAATTACCAACCCAGTGTTTACAAAGCAAACTTTCAAAGAAAGCCAAATGCCCTTTACAAAAAAAGGTAAAACGTCGGATGATTTTTTGTCATGAATCCTGGCCATGTTCTTCAGTCTGCCCACCACCAGAGGTCACCTGTGCATTTTATTGACTCTTACTTCTCACTGACTGTTACACATCACCCTGGACTACACTTCCCATGTTCAATTGCACGGCTTGCACTTTCACCCGCAACCAATCATGAACTGTATAAATATGAGGCCATTACAGTCATTCAGGGCAGAGTATTGGATAGCGTTTAGCACTTCCTATGTGTTAGCTACTCTACGGAGCCATTCAAAGTTTTCCTTAGTCCTAGTCATGTCTCGTTTCCTAGTCTAGTCATTTGTGTTTTGATTCCTCGCCTGGTTATCTCATCTTGTCTAGTCTGCAGCCTGCCCTGGAATTTACGCCTGTTTGGATTATTCTTCGTCTTGCCGTTTCAGACTCTGCCCCTCGTTTGAACTCTCACTCTCTTTTTGGATTACCCATTTGCCTTGCCCATTTGGATTACGTTTGCCACCAATCGACCCTCGCCTGTCCCTGGATTACTCTTATGTCTTGCCTGTACTGTCTTATGTCTTGACCCTGCCTGTGTTTGACCATGTCTCAGTCTACTAATATAGCTTCGCATTTGGATCCGCCCGCATCACGTCCTTGTCTCTTTGTAACAATTTTGAAGTTGGAGGAGAGTTTTTCACCCTACCCTACATTTTTGAACCAATGAACACAACAAAGAACTAGTCACTTGTGACCTTTCCACAGTGATTACGCAATGCATTAAGTCATAGATGAAAATCACAGAGCTAGTGCAAGACAAGCATTTGTGCTGGAAAAGTATATAAATTTGAATTTTTTCCAGAAAATGACATATCGTTTCACTAGATAAGACTCTTATTGCTCATCTGGGATCGTGTAGAGCCCTTTGAAGCTGCATTGAAACTGCAATTTGGACCTTCAACCCACTTTTCCCCATTAAAATTCACTATATGGAGAAAAATCCTAGAATGTTTTCCTCAAAAACTTATTTCTTTCCTTAGAAAATGTGTTTTTGACTGAAGAAAGAATGAAATTAACATCTTGGATGACATAGGGATGTGTAAATTATCAGATTTTTTTTATTCAGGAGTGAATTCATCTTTAATGAATCAACTCAAAATTTGACTCACGCAAAAAAGTCAAGCACCATCTACTGGTGTAATAACGTAACTTGAAAATTTCCCACTACCACAGTTTGTACCTGATATTCATGCAGTTATATAATTGTTTGGTTTTCATGTAGCTTTTCAGAATAATTTAAATAACATCTGCAGAAAATCAATAATTGCCATAATGCCAAGCCTGGGACATGTCGGATGCATGAAATTGTAGCTATTATGCAGTGCAGGAATGGCACACTGTGACTATGCTAAACTGGGTTTAAACCTCCAGTCAGCACATATTCTCATCTGTAAGTCAGTGTGGCATTGCTTTGTAGCTGTGAGAATCCATCAGCTCAGTGCTGGCAGCATTTAAGCAGAGGAATCATCACTATTGTCTCAGACAGTGATGGATGCAGCCATGATGAATTGGAGTATTGGAGTAATAAGTTGATTTTGGAATGATCTGAAAATGACAGAGCATTTTTCTGAAGCTGTACCCACAACTCCTCCATGCAATAAATGGTGCTCTGAATTTGATTAATCAGCAAAGTCTTTCTCACAGTCTTGATTAATGCCATACTGATGGTTTTTTAATACATATATCTCTTCAGAGGTATATGCAGCTCTATTCTTTAGCTGAGCAGCATTAGTTGAGTGGCTCTAATTGGTCAGTTAATTCATTTTATCAAGTTGTTATAATGAGCCTAATTAACGCAGCTTATTATACAGTCATCCATTATCTGCTGCAAAGGCTGCATCAGAGTTGGGCGTCATATTTTCCTGGAACTAGTTGCTTCCTGGAAGTCATGAATGTGAATGGCGCATTTTCACATTCACGCTTCTCAATCGCCCTTGCTGGAGCACATGACCTGTGTGTGAAACCACCCAAAGTGTACAGGCACAGAAAGTTTGTATATTTTGTTGGCGTCTATGAATTAGTCAGTGTTTGAGGGCAGAGCTGCAGTGTAGGAGAACATCCATCAATCTACGTCAAACACGTATCTCCCTTGGTAGGTTCTCTGTCATGCCTGATTTCTATTATAAATGGAGAAATATAATCCCCGTTCTTGTTCGGTTGCGGAGGATGTGCTCTGTTGCTAAACACGACTCATCCTTTCAGTCAACAAAGAGAGACTTAATATTAAGCTTATGGTTAGCTTTCTAGTGTTGTTTCGTTTTGTTTGTTAAAGACTTTACCGTAAAAATGCACAATGGATTTTAATAGAATTAAGGGATGTTAAATGCTTTCTTTTCACTTAAAATTGGTAAATAAAGTCATTTGAAAGTTTTGTGGCAATATCATGTTTAAAAATTCTGTCATTAATTACTCACCCTCATGTCGTTCCAAACCCGTAAGACCTTTATTCATCTTCGAAGATCACAAATTAAGATATTTTTGATGAAATCCAATAACTTTTTGACCTTGCATAGACAGCAATGCAACTGACAAGTTCAAGGTCTAGAAAGGTAATAAGGAATACTTTTTGTGCGCAAAGAAAACAAAAATAACATAGAACATGCGCTGTGTCTTGTTTACAAGCAGAAGAAGATGCACGCTGTACATAAAACAGTCTTCGGAAACATGTCTGAAGATTTCGACAGAGAGGATGACTTGCAATTTTACAGACATTGATTGCGGTGATGAATGACACAGAAGAGAAGAAATTGTTGAATAAAGTCGTTACTTTTGTTCCCTTCCGGAGGGAACTCTACGCTGCGTCCTGGTTCAGGACACTATGGGAACTGCCTTCAGCGTGACCGGTTCTGAAGCTCTTATAAAACAACAGCAATGAACTTGACATTGACCGGCGCCAGCCCATGACGTCATTAACAAGGCGCCTACTAGTATAAAAGGGCGCTTGTGAATACATCAACCATCTTTTTGTTCTTCAGATCACCTTGTTCTAAGCGTGAGTATGATGGCAATGCCCGGAGAGAAAAAGTTTAGAAAGTGTACTGATCCGTGTCCGCGGAGTCTGACACCGGATGATCCACACAGTTTGTGCGTTATGTGTTTGGGTGAAGAGCACGCGTGCTCTGTCCTTGAGGGGACGGAGTGCGTTCATTGTGAGGGCTTTTCTCTCAAAAAGCTCCGCTCTCGTTTGTCCCTTTTCTCGAGGGAATTGGGACATTCACCTGCCCCACGCGGCTCTGGTCCCGCGGCAGCCGAGGCTGCCCGGCGGCTGAGATCGTGGGGTTCGCAGGTGGAGCTCGCTGACGAATTTGAGAGAGGCGTGCGTCTCTCGCGCTCGTCAGCGGGAGACGAGAGCGCGCTGCTGGAGGAGGATGTGTTATCACTCACATCCTCGGATCCAGCGGCGAGTGCTCTGTTGGCTGCTAGCCAGGGCGAGCAGGAAGAGGTTGAGATGGGCGAAGATGAGTCTTTTGAGCCTGTCCAGCCCTCCTGCCCCGCGTATGAGGAGTTTATGGACGTCATGGGGCGCGCCGCCGCGAGATTAGATCTGCCGTGGCGGCGCGCGTAGGAAGAGGTCTCTCACGGCCGGCTTGATGAGAGATATCTTCCTGGCCATGTCAGGCCACCTCCTTTGAGCCTCCCATTCCTTTCCGACCTCCATGCTGAGGTCGAGAAGGCATGGGATAAACCTTACTCGGCCCGCATTCACAGGCATCAGCATGTTAACTATGCTGATGTCCAGGGAATGCGCGAGCACGGGTACGTGTCGATGCCCCCGGTGGAGGATACCCATAATGTCCTCCATCATATCAATCAAGTACATTAGTCATGCTTTTTTCTCCTCTTTATGTTTGTTTGTTTTTTCTCTTTAATTATATTTTCCCATCAGACATCTGTTCATGGTGACTTAGCCCTGTCGCATTACCTCTGTCAGCTGGCACACTCCAATTAGGACCGTTTAGTTTGTCTCTAGTGCACTACTGAATGGTGTTTTGCTGGATGTTTGACACGGATTGCTGTTTGAAGCCATTATATCAGTAGGTAGCTGATTAGATTTCAAACTGGAAAGTGTTTCAGTCGATGACAATGCAGGTCATGTAGCCTTGTGGTTAGTGATCTGAGGTGGCTACTAAAAGGTTATAGGTTCAAATCCCTCAAAGAGCGTTCTGAGAACAAAAGGGCAGTGTAATGATCACCGCTGCGCCCTTGAGTGAGCCACTTAACCCCAGGTTGCTCCAAGGGGACTGTTCATCTAAGAAGTGGACTGTTAGTGGCTTTGGATAAAAGCATTAACTAGTCATTAGCACAAGTTGTTCCTGTAATGAAAGCGCAAGGAAACGTGAGTGGATTCTGGCCAAAACCCTGGGGTTGGTTGCATGAGCTGTGCGTATGTTACAACTTAGCCTTGTAGCAGTGCCAGCGGGCACAAGATACTATTTGCAGACTACTGGATATTTAAGTGTCCAAGGATAATGGATAGAATAAAATGGCAGATTGATAGAGCACAAAAAGAAACTGATATAAAATATAAAACGTAAGCCTGGTCTCATTGTTTGTACAGTTGAAGTCAAAAGTTTAAAAGTCAAAAATGTTAATTATTTTACCAAAATAAGAGGGATCATACAAAATGCATGCTATTTTTTATTTAGCACTGACCTGAAAAACATATTCCACATTTAAGACATTTACATATAGTCTACAAAAGAAAATAATAGTTGAATTTATAAAAATTACCCTGTTCAAAAGTTTACACACACTTGATTCTTAATACTGTGTTGTTACCTGAATGATCCACAGTTGTGTTTTTTTGTTTTGTTTAGTGATAGTTGTTCATGAGTCCCTTGTTTGTCCTGAACAGTTAAACTGCCTCTTTAGAAAAGGCCTTCAGGTCCCACAATTCTTTGGTTTTTCAATTTTTTTTCGTATTTGAACCCTTTCCAACAATGACTGTGTGATTTTGAGATCCATCTTTTCACTTACTGAGGACAACTGAGGGACAGGGGTGTAAACTTTTGAACAGAATGTGTAATTTTTTCTTATTTGGCCTAAATATCATATTCTGCCCTTCAGAGGCTACAGAACATACTTACATGTTTCCCAGAAGACAAAAAAAAGTTAAATTTGCCCTGATCTTCAAATTCAATAAGTTTTCACCCCGGCTCTTAATGCATCGTGTTTCCTTTTGGAGCACTAGTGAGCGTTTGAACCTTCTGTAATTGTTGCATATGAGTCCCTCAGTTGTCCTCAGTGTGAAAAGATGGATCTCAAAATCATACAGTCATGGTTGGAAAGGGTTTAAATACACAAAAATGCTGAGAAACAGAACAAACAAGCGAGTCATGAACAACTATCACTAAAAAAAACAACAACAACAACAAAAAAACACAACTGTGGATCATTCCGGTAACAAAACAGAATTAAGAATTGTACATAGATAACAATAGTAGACTGTTCTATAGAAGACTGTTCAATTAGCCTTAAAATTACTTTAAAATCAACACATTTTAATTGAATCTAAATCAGGACAATTGCATAGTGTGCTACAGTGGTTTGTATAGTTACTACACAATATATAGCTATTTTATTTCAGAAGAAAAAAATCAAACAGATATTTTGTCCTGGGGTGTCTTTAGCCCAGTTGTACCCCTGCTGAGTCTACTGGCAAAATTGATTTGAAAGGAACCGATATCAGCTCTGTCCCATTAGAACATTTGCATTAGAAGATTTAATTCAAAAAGAGCATGACATCAAATAAACTTCTTTTAAAGCATTACTCTTGTCAGGGAAGAGTCTATCATCTCAGCCAAAGAATATTTTTTAAATAACATTATTAAAAAAAAAAAGTACATTTGGATTCCTGGCAGTTTTCAAAATAATTTCCAATTCTGATTCTTTTTCATAAAAGCTGAAATGTATGAGTATAAGACTGCGTAAGTTTCCATATTTGCCAATGGCAACAAAAAGTTATTTTATTCAGAGATGAAATAACATGTCATCAAAATGCCATCTGAGTTCTGCCGTGCAGTATGTGTAAATAGAATTATGTTATATTATCATCTATATGAAAAAAAAGTACTATCGGTTCAGTCTCCACATGGATATTTCCCCCTCTTTCTCTGCATTAAATAAACCTGGTAGTGGAGAACTGACAGTCGCTGAATTGCCAATCAGACCTGTGCTGTTTCATGTCACCACTCTTTTATGAAGTCATATTATGCATGCATGAGAGAGTGAGTCAGAGAAAAAGAAAGAGAAAGAAAGAGCGAGAGGGGGCGAGATATTCCAGTGAAATGACACCTCTGTCAGTGTTGATTATACTCTCCTGACAGAGTGCAGAGTCCTTCTCTGCGTCCTTCCATCCCTTGCGCTGTCACAGGGACATTATTGGTTTTAACGGTTAGTTAATTCAACAGCGGCCATCAGTTAAAGTTATGTAAAGTTGTGTATGTGTGTGTGTGTGTGTGTGTGTGTGTGTGTGTGTGTGTGTGTGTGTGCGAAACAGCTCTCGGTTTGAGCTTCATTAGAGTTGGTAACTGACAGACTCACCTCTGTCAGTGGGTGCCTAAATGAACAAGGTTTTACGTCAGTTAAATATGTGTGTGGGCAAGTGTGTGTGAGAGGGTGTTTCTCATGCATTACATTTATTATGTGAATGCTGTCATTGTTGTTTCAACATATTACATTTATTTTTGGGCACAGATTGATAGATTATCATTTTATTTAATCATAAAATTTAGTGGCACTTCAATTCTGAAATAAAATTTCATGCATTTATCACACCCAGGCCTTGGCATCACGAACTTACACCATCAACTTTTCCGAAAGATGTTATTGATGTAAAAATAATTTTTAAAGTTTGTGTGGGCAAGTGTGCGTTTTTTGCATTCTTGATTCTAGTCAACACTGCATGCTATCCTAACTGCGTAATATATAATCAAAAAGCACTATAACAAATTTAAAGTTGATTTTTTTATTTTAAAAAGTAAATAAAAAGTTTATAAGCCTTTACAGTGATTGATAGATAGATAGATAGATAGATAGATAGATAGATAGATAGATAGATAGATAGATAGATAGATGATAGATAGATAGATAGATAGATAGATAGATAGATAGATAGATAGATAGATAGATAGATAGATAGATAGATAGATAGATAGATAGATTTTTTTGTATTTGAACCCTTTCCAACAATGACTGTATGATTTTAAGATCCATCTTTTCACACTGAGGACAACTGAGGAACTCATATGCAACTATTACAGAAGGTTCAAATGCTCACTGTTGCTCCAATGCATTAAGAGTCAGGGGGTGAAAACTTTTGAACAGAATGAAGATGTGCACATTCTTCTTATTTTGCTTAAATTTTATATTTTGTACTGCTCTTCAGAAGCTACAAAAACACTTACATGTCCCCCAGAAGACAAAATAAGTTAAATATACCCTAATCTTCAAATTCAAAAAGTTTTCACCCCCTGCCTCCTAATGCATTGTGTTTCCTTCTGAAGCATCAGTGAGCATTTGGACCTTTTGTAATAGTTGCATATGAGTCCCTCAGTTGTCCTCAGTGTAAAAAGATGCTGAAAAATCTAAGAATTTGTGGGACCTGAAGGAACTGTTCAGGACAAACAAAAGACTCATGAACAACTATCAAAAAAAAAAAGCTGTGGATCATTCAGGTAACAACACAATATTAAGAATCAAGTGTATGCAAACTTTTGAACGGGGTCATTTTTATAAATTCAACTATTATTTTCTCTTGTGGACTACTTGTAAATGTCTTTTATGTGAAATATCTTATTCAGGTGAGTACTAAATAAACAATAACATGCATTTTGTAAGATCCCTCTTATTTGGTAAAATAATTAACATTTTGCAGATTCTGCAAGGCATATGCAAACTTTTATTGTACTGTTGTTTTAGTTTTTCAGGTGTTTTCTTGTATTAGCCTGTTGGCCTGTTTTCTTCTAGTCATGTCAATGATGAATAACAGATTTCTATTAATGTGTCAAGTTTATCTGTCATTGTCAATTATAAAACTGTTCATGAGTTAATGATACAAGCTCTGATCTCTCTTTGTAGATAAGAATGGATGTGTTAGTGTGCGGGTAGCGGGTAATGTTTTGTTTTTTTTCCCCGGTTCTGACCGGCTGCTAATTGCTGTGGCTTCTGGCTAACATTGAACTGCGGATGAAGGCTAAAAGGCTAAGCAGATAATTAGCCAAGTTTAATTGGCACAAAAAGCAGACCAGTGCTTACTCATACACAAGGTCAGTTGGTGATTATTAGCGGATGGATGACAGACATTAGCCAGTGCAGCTTTTACCATTAGCCATCAGACTGACTGTGCTACCTTATGGTATATCAGACATTTACATATTTAGATGTAAAGGTGAACTTGGTGTTCTTTGAGAAAAACATGTTGAGAAATATATTAATCATTGCACCCAGTGAACCGCTCTTCGACTTCTGCACACCTGTGAACTTAGATAAGATATTTTCTTTGCCTGACATTTACCATGCTAGACCACACAGCATAAGATTTCCATAAATGTTGGAATAAATGTTACGATCAACCTGTTAGACAAGAGAATTGCATGAGCAGTTCTTAAAGGAATAGTTCCACCGAATATATTTTACCAAAAACTGTTTCACTTCTTGCCAAAATACCACCAGATTCACTTTATGTCATTTAAATTCACTTTTTTCAAGTTTTTTGTTCCCATTTTGCAGGATGAAAATGATATTAAACTTAACCCTGTCACAGAGCTGCGGTCAGTCTGCTCCAGTTTGCCTGACCAGCGTCCAGAGCCCAAGGTCCATCTGCTGTGCATGACAGGGTCTTAATTAAAGTGTCATTTGAAAGCAGAGGAACAATGGGCAGGCAGTGATCAGGTCATTCTGAATGTTAATGGGAATTAAGACCATGAATGGCTCAAGGACACATGATGAGGAGAAATGGACATTACCAGTCATGTATGCAAAGAACAGACAGAGAGGGCAAAGAAGGACCGGAGATTGGAAAGGAAAGGGGAGGAAAGAGAGGTTTTGAGATAGGTGAACTGTTAGAGATTTGTGTACACATGAGATCTGTTTGTGTAAAAAAAAAAAAAAAAATTACTTAAGAAAACAGAAGAATATAGATGAATAAGTCTGCACTTCCAAACTATCAAATATGCACTTTATTTATTTTCTGTTTTAGTTATTTGTTTAATCATACCTTGCACAAAAACTGTCTAGAAATGTCCAGGCTACACCATTTCATCCTAAATTCAAAGGAAATTATGTTGCATAAAATACACTACCTGATCTCATGACGAAAATGAATACAAAACCAACGTCACATAAAACATACAATATGTACATTCATCTGTTACAAACACTCTTTTAACGCCACTGAGTGGACATTTCACATCAAATATGTCACGAAATGTACATGGCGGTACGTATTTTGTGTCTTGTGAAAAAGTTCCCAGAGGTGCATTTTTGTCATGGTTATTTTATTTTTATTTTTTATTATTTGTTTATATATTGGACTCCTGCTGTAACTTCAGTCGCTGTTGGACAATGTTTCTTTAGAAAAACGAGTGATTCATATACTTTAAAATGTTGTATTTTGTAATATTCACGTTGTTTTATTTTTATACTACGATTTTTTTTTCTAATCCAATATTTTGAGGAGACAATGGAATTTCTTTCTGAGATTCAGCAAAAATTAGCAAATTATTGAAGTAAACAAACACCAGGAACTCAATCTATATTGCGTTTCTGCTGTATGTATGCATATATATATGTTATGGAAGCCTGTTTCTGCCACTAAATAAAAAATTTAAAAAGCTAATTGCAACTTTTTATCTTACATTTCTGAATTTTTTTCTCGCAGTGACTTTTCCCCCCCAGAATTGCGTCATATTAACTCGCAATTCTGACTTTTTTCTCAGAACTGTAAGATATAAATGCACAATTGACGCATACTGTAAAATATAAATGTGCAATTCTGACTTTATATTTAGCAATTCTAATTTTAAAATTCACAATTGTGAATTTATATCTTACAGTTCTGGGGGAAAAAATCTGATTTGCGAGATGTAAACTCAAAATTGCAAGAAAAAAGTCAGAATTGCGAAATACAAAGTCGCAACTGTGAGAAAAAACATCAGAATGGCAAGTTTATATCTCGCAATTCTGACTTTATATTTAGCAATTCTGATTTTATAACTCACAAATGTGCATTTATATCTTACAGTTCTGGGGGGGAAAGTATAAACTTGCAATTCTCACTTTTTTTTCTCGCAGTTGCAACTTTGTATCTCGCAATTCTGACTTTTTTCTTGCAATTCTGACTTTTTTTCCCGGAACTGTAAGATATAAATGCACAATTGTGAGTTATAAAGTCAGAATTGATAAATATAAAGTCAGAATTGCGAGATATAAACTTGCAATTCTGACTTTTTTCTTGCAATTTTGAGTTTATATCTTGCAATTTTGACTTTTTTCCCCAGAACTGTGAGCTATAAATGCACAATTGCGAGTTACAAAGTCAGAATTGCAAGAAAAAATTCTGAATTGCGAGTCTTTTTTTCTCGCAATTTTGAGTTTATATCACACAATTCTGACTTCATGTGTCAGAATTATGAGTTTATATCTCAGAATTCTGACTCTAACTCGCAATTGTGAGTTTATATGACGCAATTCTGACTTTTTATTTCACAGAATTGCAAGTTTATATCTCGCAATTCTGACTTTGTAACTCGCAATTGTGCATTTATATGAAAAGTCAGAGTTGCGAGATATAAACTCAAAATTGCAAGAATAAAGTTAGAATTGCGAGATACAAAGTCACAACTGTGAAAAAAAAGTTTATATCTCCAATTCTGACTTTATTTCTCAGAACTGCAAGTTTATATCTCACAATTCTGAGAAAAAAGTTAGTATTGAGAGTTTGTATCACGCAATTCTGAGAAAAAAGTAAGAATTGTGAGTTTTTATTCAGTGATCTTTACTTAATATCCTAATGATTTTTGACATAAAGGAAAAATCAATGATTTTGACCCATACAATGTATTGTTGGCTATTGCTACAAATATACCCATGCTACTTACGACTGGTTTTGTGGTTCAGGGTCACATATTTACACGCAGGATATGTTAAGTTTTTGAGATGCCGTCAAAGGGGAGACCAAAAAAAAAAAGAACTCCGCTCTGTTCCTGGTGGGTTCTATTACTTTAATAATAAGCGACTTAGAAACGTACATGACCTTTCCGATCAAAGCGTAACACTGTATCTCTCTGTCCTGCCCTTTATCTTTTACTCTCTAACTGATTCCCCACCCGCTGTCTCTCATGCACACACACACATCAGCAACATTAATCAAGTCTTTGCCCACGGCCAGTCTGCTCTGCAGGTGCGTTAGAAGAATGTTTCACCTATAGCTATTTGACATTAATAGTCTTGTATGTTTCCTGCAGGATGGGAGCGATGGATGGAAGGATGAGAGGAGAGAGGAGAGGACAAGGAGAGACGAAGAAGATGGAATATGTGAAATGGTGGCAAATACTTAGGTGATTAGCTGTACATGGTTGTCTCCAGGGCAGCTGGCTTTGTGATGTGCCCAAGGTGGAAGCTCTCATGGTCAGCCTGACACTCTTCAGCCAGTAGACAGGGCCCTCAGGCCGTGAACAACAGGGCAGCTCAGATTTTCAGAAGGGGTTGTTAAAATGGGGCTGAATGGAGAGAACAAGTGGGAAAAAGAGAGACATGCCTTCATTTAAAGAGGACTGAGCACAGTGAACATTCTTCATGAGTGACAGAGTCAATATTTGTGCTCTAGCAGCTGACGTTAATACAGAGTCCAGAAAGTGTGAAAACATTGGTGAAAATGTTAGATTTTGCATTTTAAAGACCCCCTGTGGTGAAAATCAAGTTTTTTAAAGTTGTTTACATGTCTGTGTGGTGTTTTTAATATGCAAGATTATCAGTCAACATTATTGCTGAGAATTTTCTCTATAAAACTGTAGTGTATCAAAGACAGTCTCCAAAATGCAGTTTGAAACCACATTTGGTTTGTTTTGTCACAAACATGTAACCAATC
This sequence comes from Garra rufa, assembly GCF_049309525.1. Lineage (NCBI taxonomy): Eukaryota > Metazoa > Chordata > Actinopteri > Cypriniformes > Cyprinidae > Garra > Garra rufa. The sequence continues at coordinate 28,446,769 of NC_133379.1, forward strand.
CTGTCCAGCCCCTGTTGAAAAAAAACAGCATATGCTGGTTAGGTATGTTTTGGTGCTGGGATGCTGGTTTTAGATGGTTTATGCTGGTCCTTTGCTGGTTAATGCTGGTCCTTAGCTGGTTAATGCTGGTCCTTTGCTGGTTTATGCTGGTCCTTAGCTGGTCATGTTGCTGGTCAAGGACCAGCATAAACCAGCAAAGGGCCAGCATAAAGCAGCAAAAGACCAGTGTGAACCAGCAAAGGGCCAGCATAAACCAGCTAAGGACCAGCATAAACCAGCTAAGGACCAGCAAAGGACCAGCATAAACCAGCAAAGGGCCGGCATAAACCAGCAAAGGACAAGCATAAATCAGCAAAGGGCCAGCATAAACCAGCAAAAGACCAGTGTGAACCAGCAAAGGGCCAGCATAAACCAGCTAAGGACCAGCATAAACCAGCAAAGGACCAGCTTAAACCAGCATACCAGCATCAAAACCTACCTAACAAGCATATGCTGTTTTTTTTTTCAACAGGGAGGGCAATGCTCTTCATATCATTAACATATCACAGGAACATGGCATGTGAGACATTAACATGCCAACACATTAGCTGTCTGATAGTGTAGCCAGGCTAAAGCCTAATTATATCAATTACTATTATGCTGTTTTCATGCATGCCTCTTTAAATGCAAATGAGCTGCTGCTCCCCGCCCACTTTTTCAGAGGGCTGTGCCTTTAGATGTCTAGCATGTCTAGCATGCTGAATTCATGTGTTTTAAGCCATATTAGTTTAAACTTCTGATATACAGTTTTCCAAGTGCACACGTCCAAAGCACATGCACAGAAAGTGGCTGTCACACAGCATTTGAGTGCTAAACTAATTTCTCTTTCATGTCTTATTGCGCTAAAACTGTCAAATACACATATTTATGTTAAAAACACACTTAAGCTACAAAACACAGTTGGTTATGTTCGTCAAGGTAAGCAGCTGGGAAAGGCAGGGTCTCTGCTAATACGACAGCATCTTTCAACAGTCGTGGGCGGGGCCTGTAAAATGTGATGTTACATTTTACGGATTCTCCAAACGGCTTGTTCTGAGACACTGCTGAGTTGAATGAATGATTGAGTTGAATTGACAAAACTGATTGTTTCAGAATTTCTAGTACTGTAAGCGTTGCTCTTTTCCATACAATAAAAGCGGATTGTGACCAAGGTCAACCTCCAGAAAGGACATAAAAGCACACAAAACAACATAAAAGTAGTCCATCAAGCAATACAATAGCTTTGTGTGAGTAATAGAATGAAACTGAAGTTGTTTTTCACTGAAAACTTGCTTTACAGCCTTGGTCATCATTCACATTCATTGTATTGAGCAGCTCGGATAGTATACTGTTCCAAAAAAGAAAAACAATCATATAGACACTTTTGGACCCCAATGTAAATTTACATGTACATGTTATCTCTTTTATAAGTGGTATTAGTAGAATAATGTATTCATAATATTTATAAATCCAGGTGACCATCAGATGCCCCTTAGAGTGACATTTATTTCACAGTCGGCTGGTTGATGGCAAATGTTATCAGTGTTCACCTTCTCGAATGCATGTGTGATGCACTCCGATGTGATGTGGATGTTTGTATTTGTGTGTGTTTTGAGGTTTACTCTATCTGCACAGCGCCAGGTGTACCACACACAAACCAGAGCTCTGCCAGCTGTCGTCTAGCGGGAGGAGGCACATTTCGTTTGAAGTGTGGATATATGTGTGTGTTCAGTTTTTTTTTGTGTTGCTTATGCTCTTCTTTTCCCTAAGCCCATCAAAACCATCACTTGATGTTCACTAGCTGAATCCAACTATGGCCGTTATACTGCTTCTTCTTCTTCATAGACCTTGAAAAAACACACCCACATCAAGTTCTTTTAAAACCTGGCAAACAACACAGTATTAATGATCACCTGGTTGACTATTCTTTTTGAAAAATACGTGATATAGTGTTGTTGAATCTCTCACAACAACCTACTGAATCTATGAAATAGGGACATTTCTCAGAACAGGAAAAAAAATCAATTGAATTATCTATCTATCTATCTGTGTTATTTTTTTAGTAATATTATTGCTTGCTTGTTGACAGTGTTGGCTATACACTACTGCTTCAAATGATGCGCTTTATTGCTAGTCATGAAGGCTTCCTATAATTGATGTACCCAGTTTACTTCCCATAATTTATGTACCCAATTCACAGATGGCTCTTATTTTTAAACTCTTTTCTTGTCCCTTCAAATTCAGTAGACATTCCCAACTGAACATGTGGATATGCTTTTATTAATTGAGTTTCACGGCTCAAGAATGCGCTCAGCCAAGCAGAAGGACCAGCTACTATAATATAATGTCTGTCCCTGAAACTGTTGTAATGTCAGCTCAAGGGAGCATGTGTTGGCTCTTTCCACGCAAGGTATCTGGGGGTTACTGGTGTTTGGAAAAACACAGAAGGTGCTACTACACCTCCTGAGACTGTTTAATCTGAGGGATGGAAATGAGGATAACTCCTTTGAGTACTTAATGATAGAAAAAAAAAATCAAAAGAGAAAGATGACAGAAGAATTGCAGCAAGAAAAGAAAACACCTCAGTATTAATAATATAATAATACAGTGGTTGTCAGCGAAGCGCGCTCCCGCTAGGCAGCAGACTCTTTTAATTCACGTTCACGTTCGAATCTGCCGCATTGACGATATGCGAGAGCCAATAAGGTTAATGTTCAGTTTCCTCTGCTCCGCCTTCTTTTCCTTATATGGCATTAAACGTGCTGCACTGCGCTAAAAGGGTTTTCGCTTGAGCGCCAAATTCAAATGAGTGGAGCTCCGGTTTTTGAGTAAATAACCATTTATTTTTCCGCCATTTTTTCACATAAAGCAATCGAATCACTCCAAGAGTCGTTTTAACATGGATTACTTTTTGCTTTTTGGAGTTTGACAGTTATCTTTCATCCCTAGTCTTGTCCCACAGATGAAAACGCCACACATACAAACGACATGAGGTGAGTGAATGACAGAATTACCATTTTTGAGCAAAATGATTCTTTCATATTTCATCCTACAAAACAATATCACTTTATTTATTAGTTTTAGGATATTGTAAAAGACATTTTGTACAATCGAAAAGTTTTATGTGCATGTTGTAGCGAAAATAGAAAGAAAATGTAGGCCTACTAAAAACTGCAAGTATTCTGAAAACATCAGAAAAAATAAATCTGAAAGAAAGTCTTGAGTTTATTTATTTATATATAATTTTTTTTATATTAACAGCAATTTTCAACATTTTTTTTTTACTAAAATGTGCACTGTCCTTCAAAAGTTTGGGATTATATTACAACTTTTAAAAAAGTTACATCTTATGCTCATCAAAGTTGCAATTATTTGATCAAAAATACCTCAGTATCTCAATATTTTAAAATACAATTTATTTTTGTGATGAAAAGCTGAATTTCAGCATCATTATAATAGGCTTATTTGTTATCACTGCTGGAAACAGTTAACATTACTGCTTAATATTTTTTGGAAGCTGTGATACTTTTTTCGGATCCTTTTGATGATTAAAAAGTTAAAAAGAACAAAATAGAAATCTTTTCTAACAAAATAAGTCTTAACTATCAATTTAACACACCTTGGCTGAATAAAAGTATTAATTCTTTTCAAAAAAAGAAAGAAAAAAAAGTACTAATGCCAAACTTTTGAACAGTAGCATATATCATTACAAAATATTTTGATATTAAATAAGTGTTCTTTTTAACTTTTTTTTAATTCATCAAAGAATCCTGAAAAAATGATTAGGTTCCAAAAAAAAAAAAATTTTTTTAAAAACTAAGCAGACAACTGTTTCCAACAATGATGATAAATAATGTGACATAAAGACTGGAGTAATGAACTTTCATCACAGGACGTTGCATTATAAGAATTAATAGTATTTTAAAAGTAGCCTATATTCAAAAAGATAACCGCTATTTTAAATTGCAGTAATATTTCACAATATTACTGTTGTTTTCTGTATTTTTGATCAAAAAAATGTGTTGAAGAGCATAAGAGACTTTAAAAACATAAAAAATCTTACTGATCCCAAACTTTTGAATGCCAGTGTATATATGTCAGCTAAATTAATATGGAAATATTAACTGGTGGTGGTTGAAGGTGGTTCCGTCCTTCAAATTGTGTAACGGCTTTGAGTGTCAAGAAAAGTGCTATATAAATGTGATGAATTATTTTTCATTAAACATTGATTTTATAATCAGATCATTGGTAAACAGATGGCGTCACAACTGAGAACCCTAATGCTGAACCCAAATAAAAGATACAAATAGCATTTTTGTAAACTTGCTTGCTGTAGAGTGTCATCTTTTATCTTAAACACATCTAATAAAGGACATTAAATGCTAAGAAAGAGTAGAAGAAAGGGACTGAATGCAAAAAATCATGTGACTGCTGTCATTATGCTCATATTTTTCTTTGATTTGCAGTTATTTGTAATTGGTGCTGCTCTAGCTGGAGCTCAGCAAATATGACAGTGGTTTCCATTCATTCAATTTGACATTTGATTTCTTCTGCCCCATAAGTGAAAAGCATCACGCCAAAGTCTCGTGCACAGCATGGGCCCACTGATCCGGGTTGGTGGACATGTTTGTTTTCTCATACCAGCCCTGTGGTTAAGATAGTGGTTTGATTTTCACAAGTGTCTTTTGTGTGTGTTGAAGGCATGTCCCTGTCAATGTACAGTTTTGAGTTTGAAAGGAGAGCGAGAGAAAGAGTTTCGGGATGCTTTAGAAGGCAAATGAATAAAACATGCACTGGTGCTGTATGCAGCACAGCATTTGATTGCTTCGAGCCACGATGTCTATGTTGAGGTGTGTGTGAGTGCACAAATGTATGCAGATTTCAGCCTCCCCACCCCACTACCCTTCCATTCTCCTTTGTAATCATGTTATCAGGGCAGAAGAAAGGATTGCAGGAGAGTAATAAAGAGAATCAGTGAGTTATCTGGACCACTGGCTGCAAACGCAAATGTGTGTGATTTATTCTCAGTGAGGCGTATGGAGCTCTGCTTACCTTTACCTGCAGTCCCTAAGAGTTGTTTTTTTGTTTTAGAAGCAATATACTTTTATTTCTCGTACTTAAAGTGTTAGCTCACCGAAAAGGAATATTTTACCATTATGTACTCATTGAAGAAATCACCCAAAAATGAAAATGTGCTAAAATTTTACTCATCCTTAGGCCATGCAAGATGCAAATGAGTATTTCTTCATTGGAACAAATTTGGAGACATTTCGCATTACATCACTTGCTCATCAATGGATCCTTTGCAGTGAATGTGTGCTGTCAGAATGGGAGTCCAAACAGCTGATAAAAACATTACAATAATCTGTAAGTTATCTGCATTACTCAGGAGAGAAATATTCACATAAAATAGATCATGTTCCACAAAAAATGTTCCTTGGAATGACATGAGCAGAAAGCTGGTTTCTGTCACAGATGAATCACACAAATGTGATTCTGTAAGTTCATTATTATGAATTTATGGGAAACGTCTTATAATAATGCCTCAGTATGTCATTATTGTGACTTGGAGAATTGCAGCTATCGTGGAAACTGTCATCCATATCTTAAGAATGACTGGATGATCCTTTAAAATTCAAGAGTGTCTTCTCAATCCACAGAGAATAAGGTGGATCTGAGATCACTTTCATATCAAGGGTGAAATTAACTTTTCACTATAATGGCAATTAAAGCAGTCGTGTGTGTGGATACAAAAATCTTATTTATACAATATATAATAGTATGCCTCTAAATGGTGATCGATTTAGCCATCAGGAGCCAATCAATAAGAAATCAGTCACTCGCCACCTCACGCTGACATATATGACAGCTTTATAGTGCTTTATTGCATGTCAGGGGGGCGCTTTCCTGTTAGGGAAATGTTTTTATGATAGGTTAACGACGAGAAGGCTATAATGGCAGTAATTAGCGAGGCTATAATTGGCTTTACCTTCTGGTTGACAGTTAGAGCCCCTTCTCGCCTCCCCCGTGTGGAGAATAATCCCTCATGTGTTCAAGGTATCAGCCAGACACTCGTTACATTCTATAGTGTGTATTGATTTCGAATAGTGTCATGAAAGAGTCTGTCAAGAGTGTCGATATGGGAAAAACTCCCAATTCGTCCTTCAGTGTGACCTGTGTGTTTGTTTGTGTGCGTTGGAGCCTTGCCTTTCATCTCAATTTCGCGACCAGACAGTAATTTCAAAAACTGTTCTTGGTGACCAGACAGCGTGTTCGGATCGCTCCACCAATTCAAAGAGGGTGAGCGAGAGCGGGACGGTTAATAAATGAGAGCGAAAGAGGGAGAGAAAGCGGGAGAAAGAGAGTTTGATGGATCAAGTGTCCTCTGTTAAAATGTAGCGACCCCACCTGCCAACTACACCATTCGGAGTGATCCATCACGGCACACATCAGCGAAACCCTCCTCTTATCGGCAATACTCTGTCTCTTTTTCTCTTTCTTTCATCACCCACTTACAAACCTTCACTCCATCCCTTTAGCTTAGAGATAGGAGAGGGAGACACTATTACTAACTGTCTGCAGGTACTTGTTTCCCAGGAGACAGTGAAGTGAACACGGAAATGGTCGTAGTGTGGATGTTAGGCCACAGGGTCATTGGCTGCAGTGTTATTCTCGTTTATCTGGATAAAGTGTCCTTCTTTTCACTTCTTCTTTTATTTTGCTCTCGCTTTGTCTTCTTTTCCCTGGGGACAGCAGATTGGACAAGTCGAGCTACAAGGAAAATTTGGTGTATTTGTCCATCGGTCTTCTGTCCACGTAAATAAGAAGTGGAAGGCTACTGTAATTGCTGGGTTTGAAGTCTAGAGGAAATCAAAATGTTTATTTTCTTAACTCATGTTTCTGATCTTATTGCGAATACTTTTAACAGTCTAGTCAGTTTTCTAAAGTGTTAAACATTTCTGAAACTGAAAATGCCACAGTAGAAATGGTTAACTGTAAGTTACCTACCCATGTAAATTTATAAAGAATAATAATAATAAAAAATTTTTACTGTAAATTTATGTAAACATTGTCCAGAATTAAAAAAATATATTTTCAGTTTAAATTATTAAGTGTTATATTTAACAAAATAAGTAAAATGTTCTCTAAGACAATGTACTTTTACAGCAAAAACTTTAGTTTTTCTGTGACTTAAAGTAACCTTATAATTATGGGTAAATTCAGATTGATTGGGACACTTTTTGTATTTGAAATGACTTGGAAAATGCGTCCCAATCAACCTGAATTCACTACAGTAACATTCTCTTTGTAATGCATTTATTTATTTATTTTATTTTTTTGTGTGTAATTGTTTTCTCCTTGTTTTTTTACTATCACCTATCTACCTTCTGGTGTTTATGCTAAATTTAATGTAATTTAGTTATCTTAAATTCTTAATTTTAGTGTTGACTTACCTTAATGTTATTTTTTTTTAAGTGCAAACATGTAATATTGACAGCTGATTGAAATTCAAAATATTGTTTCTTTCACCACCTCCAATTGTGCAATTGACAGTGGAAGGTGACTAGTCTTACACTGTAAGATTATGAGTTGATATATCCATGTTTTAATATGCCTTTGTTCATGGAGCTTTTAAGATTGATGCTGAGGCTTTTTAGGTCAGGTAGAATCTGCAATCTCTGAGCCAGTTAGTTAATGACATATTTTGTCTTTTTAAAGGTGCAGTATGTAACATTGACAGCTGAAATACTAATTAGTTAAACTGGCAGTGGGTGGAATCACATGGACTTCTTTGGTCTTTTTAAAGGTGCAGTATGTAATAACAAAGTCCGATAGTGGAGAGTGCCTCTTGGGGTTCAGGTGCTGTAAGGTGCTCTCTGGTCTAGGGTTTATCACAATCCATCAAAGAAAACTTCAGAATGACCATGGCACTCTTGTAAATTAAAAAGAGCCTTTTTTATCAGATGGCTACATCCAAGAAATCTGCAGTATATAATATTGACAGCTAGCGGTTGAAATGGGTACTGCAGTCCAAATTCAAAATACTGTTTCTCCTGCCTCCTCCTCCTAAGACACGACATTCATGCGTGTTGCCAGATTGAGGACACTCAACCGGAATGAGCGCAATTGTCAATGGAAGGCAACTAGTCTCACACTCTGAGTTTATGAGTTGATTTATCCATGTTTAATATGTCTCTGCTAATAGAGTTTTTGTGATGGATGCCAAAGATGGCTTTTTAGGTCAGGTAGAATCTGCCATCTCTGAACCAGTTCGATTGCCTTCCATGGGTTCAATATGCTATGTTTTCGACCACCTGGCAACCCGGTGTGTCAAAATACTAGTTGGTTAAATTGGCCGTGAGCGGAATCACATGAATATCTTTTGTCTTTTTAAAGGTGTAGTATGTAATATTGACAGCTAGTGGTTGAAATGTGTACTGCAGGGTATATGCAAAATATTGTTTCTCCCGCCTCCTCCTTAGAACCAGTGCTCACACAGGTTACCAGATTGAGGATACGCAACAGGAATGAGCCAACTGGCAACCCAGAGTGTCGAAATACTATTGGTTAAACTGGCAGTGGGCAGAATAACACGGACCAAAACAAAAACAGACATTCAGACACAAAATGCACATTTTCAAAGAAAAACAACTGGCTGTAGCATTGTTTTGGAGAAACAAGTATGAACTTGACATGTTTTCTAACCTGTGGATTTATTGTGGTGTTTTTATGCTTTTGTACAGTATAAAAATTACATACAGCATCTTTGTGGCAGTAAATTTGAGGGGATTTTTGCAGATGCTTCATGTTAACTTGAAACCAAACAGAAGACAGAGGCTGATATTCCATCTAGACATGAAGCAAGAGCAATTCTCAAACTGTTTATCTGCTGAAGCTGTATTTCTCATATACTACCCTGTGCTTGGATGGGTTTGTGTAGAAAAACAGGACACAATCTCATGTGATTTGAGAAGAGCAGAATGTAACAGATCTCCCAGGATTCAGTATAATTCTTTCTCTGGGTAGTTATCTGTCACAGAGAAACTGGAATGTTTCCTTTAGACCATGACTTTAATTTGCTGAAGTTATTGTGGTGAGACTATGCAATGTGGTTGAATTTATCTGATAAAGGAGTGCATAAAGTCTCATATCTCTTTCTCAGTAGAATACCCTCTTTTTTTCTTTTTCTAACCTTTCAAAGTGAGGGCAGAGGGGTATAAAGGCACAGAGGCCTCCCACAAGAGCTACCCGACTGCTAAACAGAGGTCACGTATAATATGCATTGTCTCAGATATGCGTGTATAAGACATTATACCTTCCTATCGAATAATGATCCACCCTTTAGTATTACAATTCACTCCATCAGGTTTTCTGAGAAAATCCCCAACTCTAAGCATCCTGGATCAAGACAGCATAACCAACCCCTCTGAGATTCTGAATAAAAAGCAATGTAATGTGAGTACTTTCCCTCATTTCTGATTCAGTGTCCATGCTGATCATACACTGCATACCGAGTATCAGCAAAAAATATCTGTATGTATATACCCACTAGGGATTAAACTCAATCTAGCTTGAAGCCATATGGAGGGAATTTACCCAAAGAATTACCCAGCCTGCCCCAGTCTCCATTACTTTCCCACTCATTGTTTAACAGTGTTATTAAGGCTGGCAGGAGGGGGGCGGTAATGAGGTTCCATAAGGCAGTAAAGCTTTAAATATGTATTTGGAAGTCAAATGTATGAACGGCTCATACAGAGTGAAGCTTGGATCACTCCCCTAGTAGATCTGACTCTGACTCTATTGGCATATTATGTTTTTGCAGTTCTTCATCTTTGCCTGCTGGCGCTATGAAAAGGAGCCAAGCTTATTATCGAGAAAGATTGGAGTTATAGGAAATATATTAGTATTGTGTTCTAAGTGATTAGTAGACAAAAGTCAAGTAAGGACTTGATATGTTGATAATGACAGAAAGTTGGAATGAATGTTGTACTTTTGCAGCATAGTCATTGGAGCATTTTTTATGATGTAATTTAAACGGGACTGAAAATGTTCCAGTCACATTAAAAAAAAAGGGATAGTTCATCCATAAATGAAAATTACACCATGATTTACTTACCCTTGAGCCATCCTAGGTGTATGACTTTCTTCTTTTAGAAGAATACAATCAGTTATATTACAAATGTCCTGGCTCTTCCAAGCTTTATGATGGCAGTGAATGGCTGTTGAAATTTTGAAGTCAAATAAAGTGGATCCATTCATCATAAAAAGTGCTCCACACGACTCCAGAGGGTTAATAAAGGCCTTTTAAAATGAATTGATGCATTTGTGTAAAGAAATTTGTGTAGGACATAGGCAAATGTGGTGTCGAATGTGGAAATGACAAACGTGAAAGCAAAACAAAGGAAAAATGTCAATATAAGCCAAGAGGAGACTGGTTTTCCTTTGTTGTAAACAAAACTTGCTTACACTATGATTACAGAGATTATAGTTTATACAGTGGGACGGGATTGGGAAAGGTTGGGACTCAAACTCAGGGCGCCCAACGACATTACCCACAAGACTCTTGGCGCAGACATCAGTTTATTAAGTTTTTAATTGGGATATTTTTTTAACAAATGCATCAATTCACTTCAGAAGGCCTTTATTAACACTCTGGATCTGTGTGGAGTACTTTTCATGATGTATAGGGACTAGGGATGCACCGATATGTATCGACCGATCACTTGCGCGTTTTGTCAGTAAAGCCGGTTCTGTAATCAGCGGTAAATGCCATCAGGTGCGTGATTTCACGTTGAGCCGTATATATTACACACAGCCGTTGTTCACTGATGAGCTGCGCACATTCACGCTGATAATGAACATTGATTTGCGCAGCTCGTCGGTAAACAACGGCTGTGTGTAGTATATACGGCTCAACGTGAAATCACGCACCTGATGGCATTTACTGCTGATTACAGAACCGGCTTTACTGACAAAACGCGCAAGCATTATCGACCGATTCATATCGGTGCATCCCTAATAGGGACAGTTTTGGGGCTTTAAAATCTTAAACCCCATTCACTGCTTTTATAAAGTTTGGAAGAGCCAAGACATTTTTAAATTTAACTCCGATTGTGGTCGTCTGAAAGAAGAAAGTCATATACACCTACCTGTAGGATGGCTTCAGGGTAAGTAAACCATGGGGTAATTTTCATTTTTGAGTGAACTATCCCTTTAACAAAACTTGATGCTTCAATAGGTACATTGATTGTAAAGAGATGAAAACATGCATGTTGTCATATCAAAACTCTACAGTGACCTCGAACAAATGTCCAGTTTGTCCCTTATTGCATTTCTCTTTGGTGCCACAGATATTGCACACTGTACCTTTAAAAATATAACAGTTCAATTTAAAATCTATGTTCTCTCAGGCTCTCGTTATGATTAAAACCATACTTTTTCCATTTTAGCTTGATTTGAATTTTAAATTGCCCCCTGGAATGAGGGTGACAAAATGACCCTTAATACATTGCAGAGGAAAAATGTAAGATGCTTGCATTTTTAAATGATGTGGGAATAAAGAGAACATTAAACCCAATTAGTCAATGACTTGTCCTCTGATTGGGCCATTATTGTAATGAAGGCAAAAATTGTAATATGGCCATAATTCACCTTTTTACTGCCCACTGAAAAAGCTACTATCAAGAGTCTTTAGGGTGAAATGTAGAAGCGGTCTTAATGCCCTAATCACACCTCTTTGTTTTCACTCCTCCAGGTTTTACTGCCACTTGTTCTTTATAATAAGAATAATGAAGCAGCAGCTTCAGTGACAACCTTTGAATTTAGAAAAGACTGAGATTCAGTGATATTTCCACACATTGTGGTTGGGATAATAATAATAATAATGGTAATAATCATTATAATAATTAGGGATGCACCGAAATGAAAATTCTTGGCCGAAGCCGAACAAAATTACACACTGGGCCGAAGGCCATTTACCGAACATGGATTTCGTGTTTTCCCCCATATATTTTGCCAAATTTTTTTCACCATTGCATAAATTAAATAGCCAATATTTGCTTTTTACAGTTTTGTCTTGCTTTTCAAAGAAAAACATCAATTACAAAACAACAATTTGAAAATATTTAACACTGAACATTTTTAACATTCTAGTAGACATTATAGCCTACCAACAAAGCACAATTTAACTTAAAAAGTTTGTAAAATAATATTCTTTGGCCATTTTTAAGACCCCCTTCTTGAATCAGGCATGTGTTTTTAAGGAACAAATAAATGCAGCCTTGCTAAGCAATTAATGATTGTTAGCATTATTTTTTAATTTTTATTTTATTTCACAGAACAACAGTAAAATTACAATACTAACATTTATGAATGTTGACTTATTTTGGTGGAAACCTGCAAGAAGACCTCAGTGCTACTTTTTGCTAGCAGCAGATTTAATGAATGATTTTGAACCCTTTCAAAGTAGTTTATTTACTAATGGTTAAGGCCATTGTTTGCTACATTAGTGCGCTCCTCTATTTGATCACATCACGTCATTGTTCGGTATAATTTATTCGGCCTTTTCACTTATTCTTATGAAAGCTTTTTTTGCTATTTTCGGACAAATAATTTTAGTTGCCAAACATTCGGTGCATCCCTAATAATAATAATAATAATAGTTCATTTTATTTATAATGTGCTTTTCTTACACCCACATTCTGAAAAAAAAACAGAAAAAAAAAACAGGTTAGATCAAGAAGCAGGCTAAGCAATTGAAGTTAAAGGAGCAAAATATAGTGACAACCTTGCTTTCGTATTTGAAGAAATTTAAATGTAGTCTAATATTCAAACTTCAGTTTCCAGCAATAAGTAGCACAGCAGGCATTTTGGTCCTGTTTTAATGTTGGATTATGCATAAATGCATCACACAGACGTCTATTGTCATTGCATCAAGTCTTGCTGTTTTTTCAGAGGGCATATAAAGTTTAAAATACTTTGAAATGCCTTCCTTCATTAATCTGCATTCATCTAACTGATTTTGAAAGCAGGAACACATTTTGCATGTTGCCCTCCTAATCCTCTCTACAGCCCTGAACTCACCAAGTCACCATGTGCAATGCTGACACAAATCTGACCTCAAGCTACCACTGATAATTTACACTACTTTCAGCTCCGGTTTAACCCTAGGAGGTTCTATTTGGTTTTATTTAATGTGCTGTTGATGTGGGATATGGTTAATTATAGTTTAGAGTTTTGGGGTGGCACCTGAGGCAAACAATAAAATTTTAGGGTTGCTAGGGTTGTGCCTCCAAAGGCCTTTTCCTATAATACAGATAATCCAGCTGTCTCGGTCTCTCTCCATTTTTTTTTTTCACGCTTATAGAATCTGCTTATGAAATAGTGGAAACCCCCCTGAAAGATTTGCACAAAATCCCTTGAGTACACTAGCAGACATGTATGCACACTCATGGCAGCAGTCGATGGAGGTCAGGGGTAACTGAAGATGCAGTTCTATCGGTTTTTGGGTATGGGTGTGCGTAAGTACATGAGCACAGAGACCAATCGACAGTGAAAAATGGTCCCTATGAGCTATTCTCTGGAGTCTTATTACCTTTGTGTGTGCTGCGACTAAGAGAGGTTGGAGTGAGGTATGGTGAACAGTTACGAGGCTCTTTGCCTCATGCCAACCTTGTCTTTTTAATATCACCCCAGTGTGGCAAAAAAGTATCTGAACATGGTGGCATTAAAACAATTCAGTGAAAATAAATCTGTTTAGAAGTTACAGGGTGGCAGCTTGGCAGCCTATATTGGTAAAACCTATTTAGCTAAGCCACAAAACCCAGACTACAGGGGGAAAAGAGATTCGATCTAAGGAAGTAAAATAAGTTTTTTACAGTCTACTAGAGCTTTTATAGTTCATTAACATATTAAGTTTACTAAAAAAGATTTTGTAAAATCCCCCATGCCATCCAAGATGTTCATGTCTTTCTTCGTTCTTCAGTCAAAAAGAAATTAAGGTATATACATTTTTATTTTATTTTTTTTTTTAGAAACTGACAGATCGTTTCAATGAATAAGACCTATATTCCTTGGCTTTGATCATGTAGAGTCCTTTGAAGCTGCATTGATACTGAAATTTGGACCTTCAACCCGTTGATCCCCATTAAAGTGCACTATATGGAGAAAAATACTGGAATGTTTTCCTCAAAAACCTTAAACGATTACTCCACTTCCAAAATAAAAGTTTCCTGATAATTTACTCACTCCTGTGTCATCCAAGATGTGCATGTCTTTCTTTCTTCAGTCACAAAGAAATTAAGTTTTTTGAGGAAAACATTTCAGGATTTTTCTCCATATAGTGGACTTCAATGGTGCTTAACGAATTAAAGGTTAAAAATGCAGTTTCAGTGCAGCTTCAAAGGGCTACGGTTTTGAAGTTGGAAGAGAAATTGAGAGTTTTATCCTTTAATCCATTGAAAATCCTGCAAAAAGTTTTCCTCAAAAAACTTCATTTCTTTTCCGACTGAAGAAAGAAAGACATAATATCTTGGATGATATTGGGATGAGTAAATTATAAGAATTTTTATTCTGGAAGAATAAAAATTGTCCGATTTTTAGAGTGAAACAGTTCAGGAAGTGTGCGGATCCGTGTCAGAGAAATCTGACACTAGATGACGTGCACAACCTGTGTGTTGTTTGTTTGGGTGAAGAGCAGAGTGCGCTCTGTTCTTGAGATGCTTAGATCTGCGGTGAAGGCACGTGCAGGGGGAGGTTGTAAGCAATTTCTCCCTGGCCATAACAGACCAGTCCCCATGTGCATCCCTTTCCTTCCTGATCTATATAATAAGATCGGGAGGGCATGGGATAAACCATATTCAGCCCGCACTCATCTATATCAGCATGTTAGTTATGCTGATGCGGAGTGAGTGCGTGAGCGGGATGCGCGTCGATGCCCTCGGCAGGGGTAATATCGACGCTGAGGGCATAC